>NW_026712249.1:35324362-35606862 GCF_030504385.1 Musca domestica
TTTACAGCGTTTTTAGCTATTATTTGTGATCACTTTTTTAAGTGTGAATTAATGAGAACTTTAAAATGGCCATAACTCCTTAATATTGAGTTTACAGCGTTTTTAGCTATATTTTGTGATCACTTTTTTAAGTGTGATTAATGAGAACTTTAAAATGGCCATAACTCCTTAAATATTGAGTTTACACGCGTTTTTAGCTATATTTGTGATCACTTTTTAAGTGTGAATTATTGAGAACTTTAAAATGCCATAACTCCTTAATATTGAGTTTACAGCGTTAGCTATTATTTTTGGATCACTTTTTTAAGTGTGGAATTATGAGACTTTAAAATGGCCATAACTCCTTAAATATTGAGTTACAGCGATTTTAGCTATTATTTGTGATCACTTTTTTAAGTGGCATTAGAAACTTAAAATGGCCATAACTCCTTAAATATTGCGTTTACGCGTTTTTAGCTATTATTTTGTCACTTTTTTTTAATGTGAATTATGAGATTTAAAATGCCATAACTCCTTAAATATTGAGTTTACAGCGATTTTAGCTATTATTTGTGATCACTTTTATAAGTGGAATTATTGAGAACTTTAAAATGGCCATAACTCCTTAAATTTGAGTTTACTCTAGCGATTTTAGCTATTATTGTGATCACTTTTTTGAAGTGTAATTAATGAAACTTTAAAATGGCCATAACTCCTTAAATATTGAGTTTACAGCGATTTTAGCTATTATTTGTGATCACTTTTTTAAGTGTGAATTATGAGAACTTTAAAATGCCATAATCCTTAAATATTGAGTTTAACAGCGATTTTAGCTATTATTGTGATCACTTTTTTAAGTTGAATTATGAGAATTTTAAAATGGCCATAACTCCTTAAATATTGAGTTTACAAGCGATTTTAGCTATTATTTGTGATCACTTTTTTAAGTGTAATTATTGAGACTTTAAAATGGCCATAACTCCTTAAATATGATTTACAGCGTTTTTAGCTATTATTTGTGATCACTTTTTTAATGAATTATTGAGAATTTAAAATGGCCATAACCTCCTTAAATATTTGAGTTTACAGCTTTTTAGCTATGTTTGTGATCACTTTTTTAGTGTGAATTAATGAGACTTTAAAAATGGCCATAACTCTTAAATATTGAGTTTACAAGCGTTTTTAGCTATTATTGTGATCACTTTTTTAAGTGTGAATTATGAAATTTTAAAATGGCCATAACTCCTTAAATATTGAGTTTACAGCGATTTTAGCATTATTTGTGATCACTTTTTTAGTGTGAATTAATGAGAACTTTAAAATGGCCATAACTCCTTAATATTAGTTTACAGCGATTTTAGCTATTATTTGTGATCACTTTTTTAAGTGTTATTATGAGAACTTTAAAATGGCCATAACTCCTTAAATATTGAGTTTACAGCGTTTTTAGCTATTATTTGTGATCACTTTTTTTAAGTGTGAATTAATGAGAACTTTAAAATGGCCATAACTCCTTAAATATTGTTTTTACAGTGCGGTTTTAGCTATTATTGTGATCACTTTTTTAAGTGTGAATTAATGAGAAACTTAAAATGGCCATAACTCCTTAAATAGTTTACAGCAGCGTTTTTAGCTATTATTTATCAATTTTTTTTTTTAGTGTGAATTATGAGAATTTAAAAATGCCATAACTCCTTAAATATTGAGTTTACAGCGTTTTAGCTATTTTTTTGATCACTTTTTAAGGGAATAATGAGAATTTAAATGGCCAAACTCCTTAATATTGAGTTACAGCGTTTTTAGCTATTATTTTGTGATCACTTTTTTTAAGTGTGAATTAATTGAAACTTTAAAATGGCCATAACTCCTTAAATATTGAGTTTACAGCGTTTTTAGCTATTTTTGTGATCACTTTTTTTAAGTGTGAATTAATGAGAACTTTAAAATGGCCATACTCCTTAAATATGAGTTTACAAGCGATTTTAGCATAGTTGTGATCACTTTTAGTGTGAATTACTGAGAACTTTAAAATGGCCATAACTCCTTAAATATTGAGTTTACAGCGATTTTAGCTATTATTTGTGATCACTTTTTTAAGTGTGAATTATTGAACTTTAAAAATGGCCATAACTCCTTAAATATTGAGTTTACAGCGTTTTTAGCTATTATTTGTGATCACTTTTTTAAGTGTGAATTATTGAGAATTTAAAATGGCCATAACTCCTTAAATATTGAGTTTACAGCGTTTTAGCTATTATTTGTGATCACTTTTTTAAGTGTGAATTAATGAGAACTTTAAAAATGGCCATAACTCCTTAAATATTGAGTTTACAGCGTTTTTAGCTATTATTTGTGATCACTTTTTTAGTGTGAATTAATGAGAATTTAAAATGGCCATAACTCCTTAAATATTGAGTTTACAGCGTTTTAGCTATTATTTGTGATCACTTTTTTAATGTGAATTATTGAAACTTTTAAAATGGCCATAACTCCTTAATATTGAGTTACAGCGATTTTAGCTATTATTTGTGATCACTTTTTTAAGTGTGAATTAATGAGAACTTTAAAATGGCCATAACTCCTTAAATATTGAGTTTACAGCGTTTTTAGCTATTATTTGTGATCACTTTTTAAGTGTGAATTAATGAGAATTTTAAAATGGCCATAACTCCTTAAATATTGAGTTTACAGCGATTTTAGCTATTATTTGTGATCACTTTTTTAAGCATGAATTAATGAGATCTTTAAAATGGCCATAACTCCTTAAATATTGAGTTTACAGCGTTTTAGCTATTATTTGTGATCACTTTTTAAGTGTGATTAATGAGAACTTTAAAATGGCCATACTCCTTAAATATTGAGTTACAAGCGTTTTTAGCTATTATTTGGTGATCACTTTTTAAGTGTGAATTAATGAGAATTTTTAAAATGGCCTAACTCCTTAAATATTGAGTTTACAGCGATTTTAGTCTATTTTTTGTGATCACTTTTTAAGTGTGAATTATAGAACTTTTAAAATGGCCATAACTCCTTAAATATTGAGTTTACAGCGTTTTTTAGCTATTATTGTGATCACTTTTAAGTGTGAATTAATGAGAACTTAAAATGGCCATAACTCCTTAATATTGAGTTTACAGCGATTTTAGCTATTATTTGTGATCACTTTTTAAGTGTGAATTATTGAGACTTTTAAAATGGCCATAACTCCTTAAATATTGAGTTTACAGCGTTTTTAGCTATTATTTGTGATCACTTTTTAAGTGAATTATTGAGAATTTAAATGGCCATAACTCCTTAAATATTGAGTTTACAGCGTTTTAGCTATTATTTGTGATCACTTTTTAAGCATGAATTATAAGATTTTAAAATGGCCATACTCCTTAAATATTGAGTTTACAGCGTTTTTAGCTATTATTTGTGATCACTACTTTTTAAGTGTGAATTATTGAGAACTTTAAAATGGCCATAACTCCTTAAATATTGAGTTTTACAGCGTTTTTAGCTATTATTTGTGATCACTTTTTTAAGTGTGAATTAATGAGAATTTTAAAATGGCCATAACTCCTTAAATATTGTTTACAGCGTTTTTAGCTATTATTTGTGATCAATTTTTTGAATTTTGAAATTTAAATATTGAGTTTACAGCGTTTTAGCTATTATTTGTGATCACTTTTTTAGGTGTGAATGATGAGAATTTAAAATGGCCATAACTCCTTAAATATTGAGTTTACAGCGTTTTAGCTATTATTTGTGATCCTTTTTTTATGTGAATTATTGAGAATTTAAAATGGCCATAACTCCTTAAATATTGAGTTTACAGCGTTTTTTAGCTATTATTTGTGATCACTTTTTTAAGTGTGAATTATGAGAACTTTAAAATGGCCATAACTCCTTAAATATTGAGTTTACAGCGATTTTAGCTATTATTGTGATCACTTTTTAAGGGTGAATTATTGAGAATTTAAAATGGCCATAACTCCTTAAATATTGAGTTTTACAGCGATTTTAGCTATTATTTGTGATCACTTTTTTAAGGTGAATTAATGAGAACTTTAAATGGCCATAACTCCTTAAATATTGAGTTTACAGCGATTTTAGCTATTTTTGTGATCACTTTTTTAAGTGTGAATTATTAGAATTTTAAAATGGCCATAACTCCTTAAATATTGAGTTTAACAGCGATTTTTAGCTATTTTTGTGATCACTTTTTTAATGTGAATTAATGAGAATTTAGAATTTTAAAATGCCATAACTCCTTAAATATTGAGTTTACAGCGATTTTAGCTATTATTTGTGATCACTTTTTAAGGTGAATTAATGAGAACTTTAAAATGGCCATAACTCCTTAAATGAGTTTACAGCGATTTTAGCTATTAGTTTGTGATCACTTTTTTAAGTGTGAATTAATGAGAATTTTAAAATGGCCATAACTCCTTAAATATTGAGTTTACAGCGTTTTTTAGCTATTATTTGTGATCACTTTTTGAAGCATGAATTATGAGAACTTTAAATGGCCATAACTCCTTAAATATTATTTTACAGCGATTTTAGCTATTATTTTGTGATCACTTTTTTAAGCATGAATTATTGAGAATTTTAAAATGGCCATAACTCCTTAAATATTGAGTTTACAGCGATTTTAGCTATTATTTGTGATCACTTTTTTAAGTGTGAAAATGAGAATTTTAAAATGGCCATAACTCCTTAAATTTGAGTTTTTAACGCGTTTTTTAGCTATTATTTTGTGATCACTTTTTTAAGTGTGAATTATTGAGAACTTTTAAAATGGCCATAACTCCTTAAATATTGAGTTTACAGCGTTTTTAGCTATTATTTGTGATCACTTTTTTAAGTTGAATTATGAGAACTTTAAAATGGCCATACTCCTTAAATATTGAGTTTACAGCGTTTTTAGCTATTATTTTGTGATCACTTTTTAAAGTGGGAATTATTGAGACTTTTAAATGGCCATAACTCCTTAAATATTGAGTTTACAGCGATTTTAGCTATTATTTGTGATCACTTTTTTAAGTGAATTAATGAGAATTTTAAAATGGCCATACTCCTTAAATATTGAGTTTACAGCGATTTTAGCTATTATTTGTGATCACTTTTTAAGTTGAATTATTGAGAACTTTAAAATGGCCATAACTCTTAATATTGAGTTTACAGCGTTTTTAGCTATTATTTGTGATCACTTTTTTAGTGTGAATTATTGAAACTTTAAAATGGCCATAACTCCTTAAATATTGAGTTACAGCGTTTTTAGCTATTATTGTGATCACTTTTTTAGTGTGAATTAATAAGATTTTAAAATGGCCATAACTCCTTAATATTGAGTTAACAGCGTTTTTAGCTATTATTTGTGATCACTTTTTTAAGTGTGATTAATGAGAATTTTAAAATGGCCATAACTCCTTAAATATTGAGTTTACAGCGATTTAGCTATTATTTGTGATCACTTTTTTAGTGTGAATTAATGAGAACTTTAAATGGCCATAACTCCTTAAATTTGAGTTTACAGCGTTTTTTAGCTATTATTTGTGATCACTTTTTTAAGTGTGAATTATTGAGAATTTTAAAATGGCCATAACTCCTTAAATATTGAGTTTACAGCGTTTTAGCTATTATTTGTGATCACTTTTTTAAGTGTGGATTAATAGAATTTTAAATGGCCATAACTCCTTAAATATTGATTTACATACAGCGTTTTTAGCTATTATTTGTATCACTTTTTTAAGTGTGAATTAATAGAACTTTAAAATGGGCATACTCCTTAATATTGAGTTTACAGCGATTTTAGCTATTATTTGTGATCACTTTTTTAAGTGTGAATTATTGAGAATTTAAAATGGCCATAACCTCCTTAATATTGAGTTTACAGCGATTTTAGCTATTATTGTGATCACTTTTTTAAGTGTGAATTATTGAGAACTTTAAAATGGCCATAACTCCTTAAATATTGAGTTTACAGCGTTTTTTTAGCTATTATTTGTGATCACTTTTTAGTGTTGAATTATTGAGAATTTTAAAGGCCATAACTCCTTAAATATTGAGTTTACAGCGATTTTAGCTATTATTTGTGATCACTTTTTTAAGCTGAAATTATGAGAATTTTAAAATGCCATAACTCCTTAAATATTGAGTTTACAGCGTTTTTAGCTATTATTTGTGATCACTTTTTAAGTGTGAATTATTGAGAATTTTAAAATGGCCATAACTCCTTAATATGAGTTTACGCGTTTTTTAGCTATTATTTTGATCACTTTTTAAGTGAATTATGAAATTTTAAAATGGCCATAACTCCTTAATATTGAGTTTACAGCGATTTTAGCTATATTTGTGATCACTTTTTTAGTGTGAATTATTGAGAATTTTAAAATGGCCATAACTCCTTAAATATTGAGTTTACACAGCGATTTTAGCTATTATTTGTGATCACTTTTTTAGTGTGAATTATGATATTTTAAAATGGCCATAACTCCTTAAATATTGAGTTTACAGCGTTTTTAGCTATTATTTGTGATCACTTTTTTAATGTGAATTAATGAGAATTTAAAATGGCCATAACTCCTTAAATATTGAGTTTTACAGCGTTTTTAGCTATTATTGTGATCACTTTTTTTAAGTGTGAATTAATGAGAATTTTAAAATGGCCAAACTCCTTAAATATTGAGTTTACAGCGATTTTAGCTATTATTTTGATCACTTTTTTAAGTGTGAATATTGAGATTTTCAAATGGCCATAACTCCTAATATTGAGTTTACAGCGATTTTAATTATTGTTATTTGTGATCACTTTTTGAAGTGTTGAAGTAATAGAATTTTAAAATGCCATACTCCTTAAATATTGATTTACAGCGTTTTTAGCTATTATTTGTGATCACTTTTTTAAGTGTGAATTAATGAGAATTTAAAATGGCCAGACTCCTTAAATATTGAGTTTACAGCGATTTTAGCTATTATTTGTGATCACTTTTTTAAGCATGAATTAATGAGAACTTTAAAATGGCCATAACTCCTTAAATATTGAGTTTACAGCGTTTTTAGCTATTATTTGTGATCACTTTTTTAAGTGTGAATTAATGAGACTTTAAAATGGCCATAACTCCTTAAATATTGTTTACAGCGTTTTAGCTATTATTTGTGATCACTTTTTAAGCATGAATTAATAGAATTTTAAAATGGCCATACTCCTTAAATATTGAGTTTACAGCGTTTTAGCTATTATTTGTGATCACTTTTTTAGTGTGAATTATAAGAATTTTTAAAATGGCCATAACTCCTTAATATTGAGTTTACAGCGTTTTTAGCTATTATTTGTGATCACTTTTTTAAGTGTGAGTTAATAAGAATTTTAAAATGGCCATAACTCCTTAAATATTGAGTTTTTTTTTTTTTACAGCGTTTTTTAGCTATTATTTGTGATCAATTTTTTAAGTGTGAATCCTAAATATAGTTTACAGCGTTTTAGCTATTATTTTTGATCACTTTTAAGTGTGATTATGAGAATTTTAAAATGGCCATAACTCCTTAAATTTGAGTTTACAGCGTTTTTAGCTATTATTTGTGATCACTTTTTTAAGTGTGAATTAATGAGAATTTAAAATGGCCATAACTCCTTAAATATGATTTACAGCGTTTTAGCTATTATTTGTGATCACTTTTTTAAGCATGAATTATTGAAACTTTAAAATGGCCTAACTCCTTAAATATAGTTTACAGCGATTTTAGCTATTATTTGTGATCACTTTTTTAAGTGTGAATTAATGAGAACTTTAAAATGGCCATAACTCCTTAAAATTGAGTTTACAGCTTTTTAGCTATTATTTGTGATCACTTTTTTAAGTGTGAATTATAAACTTTAAAATGGCCATAACTCCTTAATATTTGAGTTTTACAGCGTTTTTAGCTATTATTTGTGATCACTTTTTTAAGTGTGAATTAATGAGAATTTAAAATGGCCATAACTCCTTAATATTGAGTTTACAGCGATTTTAGCTATTATTTGTGATCACTTTTTTAAGTGTGAATGAATAAAATTTTAAATGGCCATAACTCCTTAAATATTGATTTACAGCGTTTTAGCTATTTATTTGTGATCACTTTTTTAAGTGTGAATTAATGAGAACTTTAAAATGGCCATACTCCTTAAATATTGAGTTTACAGCGTTTTTAGCTATTATTTGTGATCACTTTTTTAAGTGTGAATTAATGAGAATTTTAAAATGGCCATAACTCCTTAAATATTGAGTTTACAGCGTTTTAGCTATTATTTGTGATCACTTTTTAGTGTGAATTAATGAGAATTTTAAAATGGCCATAACTCCTTAAATATTGAGTTTACAGCGTTTTAGCTATTATTTGTGATCACTTTTTTAAGTGTGAATTATGAGAACTTTAAAATGGCCATAACTCCTTAAATATTGAGTTTACAGCGTTTTTAGCTATTATTTGTGATCACTTTTTTAAGTGTGATTAATTGAGAATTTAAAATGGCCATAACTCCTTAAATATTGAGTTTACAGCGTTTTTAGCTATTATTTGTGATCACTTTTTAAGTGTGAATTAATGAGAACTTTAAAGGCCATAACTCCTTAAATATTGAGTTTACAGCGTTTTTAGCTATTATTTGTGATCACTTTTTTAAGTGTGAATTAATGAGAACTTTAAAATGGCCATAACTCCTTAAATATTGAGTTTACAGCGTTTAGCTATTATTTTGATCACTTTTTTAAGTGTGAATTATGAGAACTTTAAAATGGCCATAACTCCTTAAATATTGAGTTTACAGCGTTTTTAGCTATATTTGTGATCACTTTTTTAAGTGTGAATTAATAGATTTTAAAATGGCCATAACTCCTTAAATATTGAGTTTACAGATTTTAGCTATTATTTGTGATCATTTTTTAAGTGAATTATTGAGAACTTTAAAATGGCCATAACTCCTTAAATATTGAGTTTACAGCGTTTTTAGCTATTATTTGTGATCACTTTTTTAATGCATGAATTAATGAGAACTTTAAAATGGCCATACTCCTTAATATTGAGTTTACAGCGTTTTTAGCTATTATTTGTGATCACTTTTTAAGTGTGAATTATGAGAATTTTAAAATGGCCATAACTCCTTAAATATTGAGTTTACAGCGTGTTTTAGCTATTATTTGTGATCACTTTTTTAGTGTGAATTATGAGAACTTTAAAATGGCCATACTCCTTAAATATTGAGTTTACAGCGATTTTAGCTATTATTTGTGATCACTTTTTTAAGTGTGAATTAATGAGAATTTTAAATGGCCATAACTCCTTAAATATTGAGTTTACAGCGATTTTAGCTATTTTGTGATCACTTTTAAGTGTGAATTATGAGAACTTTAAAATGGCCATAACTCCTTAAATATTGAGTTTACAGCGTTTTTAGCTATTATTGTGATCACTTTTTTTAGTGTGATTTAATGAGAATTTTAAAATGGCCATAACTCCTTAAATATGAGTTTACAGCGTTTTTAGCTATTATTTGTGATCACTTTTTAAGTGTGAATTATAGAATTTTAAAAAAATGGCCATAACTCCTTAATATTGAGTTTACAGCGTTTTTAGCTATTATTGTGATCACTTTTTTAATTGTGAATTATGAGAATTTAAAATGGCCATAACCCTTAAATATTGAGTTTACAGCGTTTTAGCTATTATTTGTGATCACTTTTTTAAGTGTGAATTAATTGAAACTTTAAAATGGCCATAACTCCTTAAATATTGAGTTTACAGCGTTTTTAGCTATTATTTGTGATCACTTTTTTAAGTGTGAATTAATGAGAATTTAAATGGCCATAACTCCTTAAATATTGAGTTTACCAGCGTTTTAGCTATTATTTGTGATCACTTTTTTAAGCATGAATTAATGAGAATTTTAAAATGGCCATAACTCCTTAAATATTGAGTTTACAGCGTTTTTAGCTATTATTTGTGATCACTTTTTTAAGTGTGAATTAATAAGAATTTAAAAGGCCATAACTCCTTAAATATTGAGTTTACAGCGTTTTTAGCTATTATTTGTGATCACTTTTTTAAGTGTGAATTATGAGAACTTTAAAATGGCCATAAACTCCTTAAATATTGAGTTACAGCGTTTTTAGCTATTATTTGTGATCACTTTTTAAGTGTGAATTAAGAATTTAAAATGGCCATAACCCTTAAATATTGATTTACAGCGTTTTTTAGCTATTATTTGTGATCACTTTTTAGTGCATTAATGAGAACTTTAAAATGGCCATAACTCCTTAAATATTGAGTTTACAGCGATTTTAGCTATTATTTGTGATCACTTTTTTAGTGTAATTATGAGAACTTTAAAATGGCCATAACTCCTTAAATATTGAGTTTACAGCGATTTTTAGCTATTATTTGTGATCACTTTTTAAGTGTAATTAATGAGAATTTTAAAATGGCCATAACTCCTTAAATATGAGTTTACAGCGTTTTTTAGCTATTATTTGTGATCACTTTTTTAAGTGTGAATTAATAGATTTTAAATGGCCATAACTCCTTAAATATTGAGTTTACAGCGTTTTTAGCTATTATTTGTGATCACTTTTTAAGTGTGAATAATAAACTTTAAAATGGCCATAACTCCTTAATATTGAGTTTACAGCGTTTTTAGCTATTATTTGTGATCACTTTTTTTAAGTGTGAATTAATGAGAACTTTAAAATGGCCATAACTCCTTAAATATTGAGTTTACAGCGTTTTTAGCTATTATTTGTGATCACTTTTTTAAGTGTGAATTATTGAGAATTTAAAATGGCCATAACTCCTTAAATATTGAGTTTACAGCGTTTTTAGCTATTATTTGTGATCACTTTTTAAGTGTGATTAATGAGAATTTTAAAATGGCCATAACTCCTTAAATATTGAGTTTACAGCGTTTTTAGCTATTATTTGTGATCACTTTTTTAAGTTGTGAATTATTGAGAATTTAAAATGGCCATAACTCCTTAATATTGAGTTTACAGCGTTTTAGCTATTATTTGTGATCACTTTTTTTAAGTGTGAATTAAAATTGAGTTTACAAGCGTTTTTAGCTATATTGTGATCACTTTTTTTAGTTGGATTAATGAGAATTTTAAAATGCCATAACTCCTTAAATATTGAGTTTACAGCGTTTTAGCTATTATTTGTGATCACTTTTTTAAGTGTGAATTAATGAGAACTTTAAAATGGCCATAACTCCTTAAATTTGAGTTTCCAGTTTTTTTAGCTATTATTTGTGATCACTTTTTAAGTGTGAATTAATGAGATTTTAAATGGCCATAACTCCTTAATATTGAGTTTACAGCGTTTTTAGCTATTATTTGTGATCACTTTTTAAAGTGTGAATAATGAGAACTTTAAAATGGCCATAACTCCTTAATATTGAGTTTACAGCGTTTTTAGCTATTATTTGTGATCACTTTTTAAGTGTGAATTATTGAGAATTTAAATGGCCATAACTCCTTAAATATTGAGTTTACAGCGTTTTTAGCTATTATTTGTGATCACTTTTTTAAGTTGAATTAATAAGATTTTAAAATGGCCATAACTCCTTAAATATTGAGTTTTACAGCGTTTTTAGCTATTATTTGTGATCACTTTTTTAGTGTGAATTATAAATTTTAAAATGGCCATAACTCTTAATATTGAGTTTACAAGCGTTTTTTTAGCTATTATTTTGTGACATTTTTTAAGTGTGGAATTCCATATTGAGTTTACAGCGTTTTAGCTATTATTTTTGATCACTTTTTTAAGGTGAATTAATGAGAATTTTAAAATGGCCATAACTCCTTAATATTGAGTTTACAGCGTTTTTTAGCTATTATTTGTGATCACTTTTTAAGTGTTATTATGAGAACTTTAAAATGGCCATAACTCCTTAATATTGAGTTTACAGCGTTTTTAGCTATTATTTGTGATCACTTTTTTAAGTGTGAATTAATAAGAATTTTAAAATGGCCATAACTCCTTAAATATTGAGTTTACAGCGTTTTTAGCTATTATTTGTGATCACTTTTTTAAGTGTGAATTAATGAAACTTTAAATGGCCATAACTCCTTAAATATTGAGTTTAACGCGTTTTTAGCTTTTATGTGATCACTTTTTTAAGTTGAATTAATGAGAACTTAAAATGGCCATAACCCTTAAATATTGAGTTTAACTAGCTTTTTTTTAGCTATTTTTGTGATCACTTTTTTAGTGTGAAAATTAAGATAACTTTAAAATGGCCATAACTCCTAAATATTGAGTTTACAGCGTTTTTAGCTATTATTTGTGATCACTTTTATAAGTGTGAATTATTGAGACTTTTAAAATGGCCATAACTCCTTAAATATTGAGTTTACAGCGTTTTTAGCTATTATTTGTGATCACTTTTTAAGTGTTGAATTAATGAGAACTTTAAAATGGCCAGAACTCCTTAAATATTGAGTTTACACGCGTTTTTAGCTATTATTTGTGATCACTTTTTTAAGTGTGAATTATAAGAATTTTAAAATGGCCATAACTCCTTAAATGAGTTGAGTTTACAGCGTTTTTAGCTATTATTTTTGATCACTTTTTTAAGTGTGAATTAATGAGAACTTTTAAATGGCCATAACTCCTTAAATATTGAGTTTACAGCGTTTTTAGCTATTATTTGTGATCACTTTTTAAGTTGAATTAATAGAATTTTAAAATGGCCATAACTCCTTAAATATTGAGTTTACAGCGTTTTTAGCTATTTTTTGTGATCACTTTTTTAGTGTGAATTAATGAGAACTTAAAATGCCATAACTCCTTAAATATTGAGTTTACAGCGTTTTTAGCTATTATTTGTGATCACTTTTTTAAGTGTGAATTATAAGAATTTAAAATGGCCATAACTCCTTAAATTTGAGTTTACAGCGATTTTAGCTATTATTTGTGATCACTTTTTAATTGTAATTATTGAGAACTTTAAAATGGCCATAACTCCTTAATATTGAGTTTTACAGCGATTTTAGCTGTATTGTGATCACTTTTTAAGTGGAATTAATGAGAACTTTAAAATGGCCATAACTCCTTAATATTGAGTTTACAGCGTTTTTAGCTATTATTTGTGATCACTTTTTTTAATGTGAATTAATGAGAATTTTAAAGGCCATAACTCCTTAAATATTGAGTTTACAGCGTTTTTAGCTATTATTTGTGATCACTTTTTTAAGTGTGAATTAATGAGAACTTTAAAATTGCCATAACCTCCTTAAATATGTAGTTTACAGCGTTTTAGCTTATATTTGTGATCACTTTTTTAATGTGAATTAATGAAGATTTTAAAATGGCCATAACTCCTTAAATATTGAGTTTACAGCGTTTTTAGCTATTATTTGTGATCACTTTTTAAGTGTGAATTAATAGAAATTTTTAAATGGCCATAACTCCTTAAATATTGAGTTTACAGCGTTTTTAGCTATTATTTGTGATCACTTTTTTAAGTGTGAATTATGAGAATTTAAAGGCCATAACTCCTTAAATATTGAGTTTACACGCGTTTTTTAGCTATTATTTGTGATCACTTTTTTAGTGTGAATTAATGAGAATTTTAAAATGCCATAACTCCTTAAATATTGAGTTTACAGCGTTTTTAGCTATTATTTGTGATCACTTTTAGGTGTGAATTATGAGAACTTTAAATGGCCATAACTCCTTAAATATTGAGTTTACAGCGATTTTAGCTATTATTTGTGATCACTTTTTAAGTGTGAATTAATGAAATTTTAAAATGGCCATAACTCCTTAAATATTGAGTTACAGCCGTTTTAGCTATTATTTGTGATCACTTTTTTAAGTGTGATTATAGAATTTTAAAATGGCATAACTCCTTAAATATTGAGTTTACAGCGTTTTAGCTATTATTTGTGATCACTTTTTTAAGTGGAATTAATGAGAACTTTAAAATGGCCATAACTCCTTAAATATAGTTTACAGCGTTTTTAGCTATTATTTGTGATCACTTTTTAAGTGTGAATTATTGAGAACTTTAAAATGGCCATAACTCCTTAAATATTGAGTTTACGCGTTTTAGCTATTATTTGTGATCACTTTTTAAGTGTGAATTAATAAGAATTTTAAAATGGCCATAACTCCTTAAATATTGAGTTTACAGCGATTTTAGCTTTATTTGTGATCACTTTTTTAAGTGTGAATTAGGAGACTTTTAAATGGCCATAACTCCTTAACATTTGAGTTTACAGCGATTTTAGCTATTTTTGTGATCACTTTTTAAGTGTGATTAATGAGAACTTTAAAATGGCCATAACTCCTTAAATATTGAGTTTACAGCGTTTTAGCTATTATTTGTGATCACTTTTTTAGGTGTGAATTAATGAGACTTTAAAATGGCCATAACTCCTTAAATATTGAGTTTACAGCGATTTTAGCTATTATTGTGATCACTTTTAAGTGTGAATTAATAGAATTTTAAAATGGCCATAACTCCTTAAATATTGATTTACAAACAGCGTTTATTTGCTATTATTTGTGATCACTTTTTTAAGTGTGACTTAATATTGAGTTTACAGCGTTTTTAGCTATTATTTGTGATCACTTTTTAAGTGTGAATTAATAAGAATTTTAAAATGGCCATAACTCCTTAAATATTGAGTTTACAGCGTTTTTAGCTATTATTTGTGATCACTTTTTTATGTGTGAATTATTGAGAACTTTAAAATGGCCATAACTCCTAAATTTGAGTTTACAGCGTTTTTAGCTATTATTTGTGATCACTTTTTTAAGTGTGAATTAATGAGAACTTTAAAAATGGCCATAACTCCTTAATATTGAGTTTACAGCGTTTTTAGCTATTATTTGTGATCACTTTTTTAAGTGTGAATAATAAGATTTAAAATGGCCATAACTCCTTAAATTGAGTTTTACAGCGTTTTTTTTAGCTATTATTGTGATCATTTTTTAGTGTGAATTATTGAGAATTTTTAAATGGCCATAACTCCTTAAATATTGAGTTTACAGCGATTTAGCTATTATTTTTTTTTGTGATCACTTTATTAAGTGTGAATTATAGAATTTTAAAATGGCCATAACTCCTTAAATATTGAGTTTACAGCGTTTTAGCTATTATTTGTGATCACTTTTTTAGTGTGATTAATGAGAATTTAAAATGGCCATAACTCCTTAAATATTGAGTTTACAGCGTTTTAGCTATTATTTGTGATCATTTTTTAGAGTGAATTATAAGAATTTTAAATGGCCATAACTCCTTAATATTGAGTTTACAGCGTTTTTAGGCTATTATTTGTGATCACTTTTTTAGCTGTAATTATTGAAGAATTTTAAAATGGCCATAACTCCTTAAATATTGAGTTTACAGCGATTTTTAGCTATTATTGTGATCACTTTTTAAGTGTGAATTAAGAGCATTTTAAATGGCCATACTCCTTAAATATTGATTTACAGCGTTTTTAGCTATTATTTGTGATCACTTTTTTAAGTGTGAATTATTGAGACTTTAAAATGGCCATAACTCCTTAAATATTGAGTTTACACAGCGCTTTTAGCTATTATTTGTGATCACTTTTTTTAAGTGTGAATTATGAAACTTTAAAATGGCCATAACTCCTTAAATATGAGTTTACAGCGTTTTTAGCTATTATTTGTGATCACTTTTTTAAGTGTGAATTATTGAGAATTTAAAATGGCCATAACTCCTTAAATATTGAGTTTACAGCGTTTTTAGCATTATTTGTGATCACTTTTTTAAGCATGAATTATTGAGAACTTTAAAATGGCCATAACCCTTAAATATTGAGTTTACAGCGTTTTTAGCTATTATTTGTGATCACTTTTTAAGTGTGATTAATGAAATTTTAAAATGGCCATAACTCCTTAAATATTGAGTTTTACAGCGTTTTAGCTATTATTTGTGATCACTTTTTTAAGTGTGAATTAATGAGAATTTTAAAATGGCCATAACACTCCTTAAATATTAGTTTACAGCGTTTTTTCTCTATTATTTGTGATCACTTTTTTAAGTGTGAATTATAGAATTTTAAATGGCCATAACTCCTTAAATATTGAGTTTACAGCGTTTTTAGCTATTATTGTGATCACTTTTAGTGGATTACTGAGAATTTTAAAATGGCCATAACTCCTTAATATTGAGTTTACAGCGATTTTAGCTATTATTTGTGATCACTTTTTTAAGTGTGAATTAATAAGAATTTTAAAATGGCCATAACTCCTTAAATATTGAGTTTACAGCGTTTTTAGCTATTATTTGTGATCACTTTTTAAGTGTGAATTAATGAGAACTTTAAAATGGCCATAAACTCCTTAAATATTGAGTTTACAGCGTTTTTAGCTATTATTTGTGACACTTTTTTAAGGTGTGAATTAATAAGAATTTTAAAATGGCCATAACTCCTTAAATATTGAGTTTACAGAGTTTTTAGCTATTATTTGTGATCACTTTTTTACGTGTGAATTAATGAGAACTGTTAAAATGGCCATAACTCCTTAAATATTGAGTTACAGCGTTTTTAGCTATTATTGTGCTCACTTTTTAAGTGTGAATTAATGAGAACTTTAAAATGGCCATAACTCCCTTAAATATTGAGTTTACTGCGTTTTTAGCTATTATTTGTGATCACTTTTTAAGTGTGAATTAATGAGAACTTTAAAATGGCCATAACTCCTTAAATATTGAGTTACAGCGTTTAGCTATTATTTGTGATCACTTTTTTAAGTGTGAATAATGAGAACTTTAAAATGGCACATAACTCCTTAAATATTGAGTTTACTGCGTTTTTTAGCTATTATTTGTGATCACTTTTTTAAGTGTGAATTAATAAGAATTTTAAAATGGCCATAACTCCTTAAATATTGAGGTTACAGCGTTTTTTAGCTATTATTTGTGATCACTTTTTTAAGTGTGAATTAATGAGAACTTTAAAATGGCCATAACTCCTTAAATTATTTGCGTTTTACTGCGTTTTTAGCTATTATTGTGATCACTTTTTTTAAGTGTGAATTAATAAGAATTTTAAAATGGCATAACTCCTTAAATATTGCGTTTACAGCGTTTTTAGCTATATTTGTGATCACTTTTTTAAGTGTGAATTAATGAGAACTTTAAAATGGCCATAACTCCTTAAACTATGAGTTTACAGCGTTTTTAGCTATTATTTGTGATCACTTTTTAAGTGTGAATTAATAAGAATTTTAAAATGGCCATAACTCCTTAAATATTGAGTTTACAGAGTTTTTAGCTATTATTTGTGATCACTTTTTTAAGTGTGAATTAATGAGAACTTTAAAATGGCCATAACTCCTTAAATATTGAGTTTACAGCGTTTTTAGCTATTATTTGTGATCACTTTTTTAAGTGTGAATTAATGAGAACTTTAAAATGGCATAACTCCTTAAATATTGAGTTTACTGCGTTTTTAGCTATTATTTGTGATCACTTTTTTAAGTGTGAATTAATGAGAACTTTAAATGGCCATAACTCCTTAAATATTGAGTTTACAGCGTTTTTAGCTATTATTGTGATCACTTTTTTAAGTGTGAATTAATAAGAATTTAAAATGGCCATAACTCCTTAAATATTGAGTTTACAGGCGTTTTTAGCTATTATTTGTGATCACTTTTTTAAGTGGAATTAATGAGAACTCTAAAATGGCCATAACTCCTAAATATTGAGTTTACAGCGTTTTTAGCTATTATTTGTGATCACTTTTTTAAGTGTGAATTAATGAGAACTTTAAAATGGCCATAACTCCTTAAATATTGGAGTTTACAGCGTTTTTTAGTTATATTTGTGATCACTTTTTTAAGTGTGAGTTAATGAGAACTTTAAAATGGCCATAACTCCTTAAATATGAGTTTACAGCGATTTTAGCTATTATTGTGATCACTTTTTAAGTGTGAATTAATGAGAACTTTAAAATGGCCATAACTCCTTAAATATTGAGTTTACAGCGTTTTTTAACTATTATTTGTGATCACTTTTTTAAGTGTGAATTAATGAGAACTTTAAAATGGGCCATCTCCCTTAAATATTGAGTTTTACAGCGTTTTAGCTATTATTGTGATCACTTTTTTAAGAGTGAATTAATAAGAATTTTAAAATGGCATAACTCCTTAAATATGAGTTTACAGCGTTTTTAGCTATATTTGTGATCACTTTTTTAAGTGTGAATTAATGAGAACTTTAAATGGCCATAACTCCTTAACTATTGAGTTTACAGCGATTTTAGCTATTATTTGTGATCATTTTTTAAGTGTGAATTAATGAGAACTTTTAAAATGGCCATAACTCCTTAAATATTGAGTTTACAGCGTTTTTAGCTATTATTTGTGATCACTTTTTTAAGTGTGAATAATAAGCATTTTAACTGGCCCTAACTCCTTAAATATTGAGTTTACAGCGTTTTTAGCTATTATTTGTGATCACTTTTTTAAGTGTGAATTAATGAGAACTTTAAATGGCCATAACTCCTTAAATATGAGTTACAGCGATTTTAGCTATTATTTGTGATCCTTTTTTAAGTGTGAATTAAAGAGAACTTTAAAATGGCCATAACTCTTTAAATATTGAGTTTACAGCGATTTTAGCTATTATTTGTGATCACTTTTTTAAGTGTGGAATTAATGAGAACTGTAAATGGCCATAACTCCTTCAATATTGAGTTTACAGCGTTTTTAGCTATTATTTGTGATCATTTTTTATAACTCCTTAAATATTGAGTTTACAGCGTTTTAGCTATTATTTGTGATCACTTTTTTAAGTGTGAATTAATGAGAACTTTAAAATGGCCATAACTCCTTAAATATTGAGTTACAGCGTTTTTAGCTATATTTGTGATCACTTTTTAGTGTGAATTAATGAGAACTTTAAAATGGCCATAACTCCTTAAATATTGAGTTTACAGCGATTTTTAGCTATTATTTGTGATCACCTTTTTAATTGTGAATTAATGAGAACTTTAAAATGGCCATAACTCCTTAAATATTGAGTTTACTGCGTTTTTAGCTATTATTTGTGATCACTTTTTTAAGTGTGAATTAATGGGAACTTTTAAAATGGCCATAACTCCTTAAATATTGAGTTTACAGCGATTTTAGCTATTATTTGTGATCACTTTTTTAAGTGTGAATTAATGAGAACTTTAAAATGGCCATAACTCCTTAAATATGAGTTTACAGCGTTTTTAGCTATTATTTGTGATCACTTTTTTAAGTGTGAATTAATGAGAACTTTAAAATGGCCATAACTCCTAAATATTGAGTTTACAGCTTTTTTAGCTATTATTTGTGATCACTTTTTTAAGTGTGAACTAATGAGAACTTTAAAATGGCCATAACTCCTTAAATATTGAGTTTACAGCGTTTTTAGCTATTATTTGTGATCACTTTTTTAAGTGTGAATTAATGAGAACTTTAAAATGGCCATAACTCCTTAATATTGAGTTTACAGCGATTTTAGCTATTATTTGTGATCACTTTTTTAAGTGTGAATTAATGAGAACTTTAAAATGGCCATAACTCCTTAAATATTGAGTTTACAGCGTTTTTAGCTATTATTTGTGATCACTTTTTTAAGTGTGAATTAATGAGAACTTTAAAATGGCCATAACTCCTTAAATATTGAGTTTACAGCGATTTTAGCTATTATTTGTGATCACTTTTTTAAGTGTGAATTAATGAGAACTTTAAAATGGCCATAACTCCTTAAATATTGAGTTTTACAGCTTTTTTAGCTATTATTTGTGATCACTTTTTTAAGTGTGAACTAATGAGAACTTTAAAATGGCCATAACTCCTTAAATATTGAGTTTACAGCGTTTTTAGCTATTATTTGTGATCACTTTTTTAAGTGTGAATTAATGAGAACTTTAAAATGGCCATAACTCCTTAAATATTGAGTTTACAGCGTTTTTAACTATTATTTGTGATCACTTTTTTAAGTGTGAATTAATGAGAACTTTAAAATGGCCATAACTCCTTAAATATTGAGTTTACAGGCGTTTTTAGCTATTATTTGTGATCACTTTTTTAAGTGTGAATTAATAAGAATTTTAAAATGGCCATAACTCCTTAAATATTGAGTTTACAGCGTTTTTAGCTATTATTTGTGATCACTTTTTTAAGTGTGAATTAATGAGAACTTTTAAAATGGCCATAACTCTTTAAATATTGAGTTTACAGCGATTTTAGCTATTATTTGTGATCACTTTTTTAAGTGTGAATTAATGAGAACTGTTAAAATGGCCATAACTCCTTAAATATTGAGTTTACAGCGTTTTTAGCTATTATTTGTGATCACTTTCTTAAGTGTGAATAATGAGAACTTTAAAATGGCCATAACTCCTTAATATTGAGTTTACAGCGTTTTAGCTATTATTTGTGATCACTTTTTAAGTGTGAATTAATGAGAACTTTAAAATGGCCATAACTCCTTAAATATTGAGTTTACAGCGATTTTAGCTATTATTTGTGATCACTTTTTAAGTGTGAATTAATGAGAACTTTAAAATGGCCATAACTCCTTAAATATTGAGTTTACAGCGTTTTTAGCTATTATTTGTGATCACTTTTTAAGTGTGAATTAATAAGAATTTTAAAATGGCCATAACTCCTTAAATATTGAGTTTACAGCGTTTTTAGCTATTATTTGTGATCACTTTTTTAAGTGTGAATTAATGAGAACTTTAAAATGGCCATAACTCCTTAATATTGAGTTTACAGCGATTTTAGCTATTATTTGTGATCACTTTTTTTAAGTGTGAATTAATAAGAATTTTAAAATGGCCATAACTCCTTAAATATGAGTTTACAGAGTTTTTAGCTATTATTTGTGATCACTTTTTTAAGTGTGAATTAATGAGAACTGTAAAATGGCCATAACTCCTTCAATATTGAGTTTACAGCGTTTTTAGCTATTATTTGTGATCACTTTTTTAAGTGTGAATTAATGAGAACTTTAAAATGGCCATAACTCCTTAAATATTGAGTTTACTGCGTTTTTAGCTATTATTGTGATCACTTTTTTAAGTGTGAATTAATGAGAACTTTAAAATGGCCATAACTCCTTAAATATTGAGTTTACAGCGTTTTTAGCTATTATTTGTGATCACTTTTTTAAGTGTGAATTAATGAGAACTTTAAAATGGCCATAACTCCTTAAATATTGAGTTTACAGCGATTTTAGCTATTATTTGTGATCACTTTTTTAAGTGTGAATTAATGAGAACTTTAAAATGGCCATAACTCCTTAAATATTGAGTTTACAGCGTTTTTAGCTATTATTTGTGATCATTTTTTTAAGTGTGAATTAATAAGAATTTTAAAATGGCCATAATTCCTTAATATTGAGTTTACAGAGTTTTTAGCTATTATTTGTGATCACTTTTTTAAGTGTGAATTAATGAGAACTTTAAAATGGCCATAACTCCTTAAATATTGAGTTTACAGCGATTTTAGCTATTATTTGTGATCACTTTTTTAAGTGTGAATTAATGAGAACTGTAAAATGGCCATAACTCCTTAAATATTGAGTTTACAGCGTTTTTAGCTATATTTGTGATCACTTTCTTAAGTGTGAATTAATGAGAACTTTAAAATGGCCATAACTCCTTAAATATTGAGTTTACAGCGTTTTTTAGCTATTATTTGTGATCACTTTTTTAAGTGTGAATTAATGAGAACTTTAAAATGGCCATAACTCCTTAAATATTGGGTTTACAGCGTTTTTAGCTATTATTTGTGATCATTTTTTTAAGTGTGAATTAATGAGAACTTTAAAATGGCCATAACTCCTTAAATATTGAGTTTACAGCGATTTTAGCTATTATTTGTGATCACTTTTTTAAGTGTGAATTAATGAGAACTTTAAAATGGCCATAACTCCTTAAATATTGAGTTTAATGAGAACTTTAAAATGGCCATAACTCCTTAAATATTGAGTTTACAGCGTTTTTAGCTATTATTGTGATCACTTTTTTAAGTGTGAATTAATGAGAACTTTAAAATGGCCATAACTCCTTAAATATTGAGTTTACAGCGATTTTAGCTATTATTTGTGATCACTTTTTTAAGTGTGAATTAATGAGAACTTTAAAATGGCCATAACTCCTTAAATATTGAGTTTACAGCGTTTTTAGCTATTATTTGTGATCATTTTTTTAAGTGTGAATTAATGAGAACTTTAAAATGGCCATAACTCCTTAAATATTGAGTTTACAGCGTTTTTAGCTATTATTTGTGATCATTTTTTTAAGTGTGAATTAATAAGAATTTTAAAATGGCCATAATTCCTTAAATATTGAGTTTACAGAGTTTTTAGCTATTATTTGTGATCACTTTTTTAAGTGTGAATTAATGAGAACTTTAAAATGGCCATAACTCCTTAAATATTGAGTTTACAGCGATTTTAGCTATTATTTGTGATCACTTTTTTAAGTGTGAATTAATGAGAACTTTAAAATGGCCATAACTCCTTAAATATTGAGTTTACAGCGTTTTTAGCTATTATTTGTGATCACTTTTTTAAGTGTGAATTAATGAGAACTTTAAAATGGCCATAACTCTTTAAATATTGAGTTTACAGCGTTTTTAGCTATTATTTGTGATCACTTTTTTAAGTGTGAATTAATGAGAACTTTAAAATGGCCATAACTCCTTAAATATTGAGTTTACAGCGTTTTTAGCTATTATTTGTGATCATTTTTTTAAGTGTGAATTAATAAGAATTTTAAAATGGCCATAATTCCTTAAATATTGAGTTTACAGAGTTTTTAGCTATTATTTGTGATCATTTTTTTAAGTGTGAATTAATAAGAATTTTAAAATGGCCATAATTCCTTAAATATTGAGTTTACAGAGTTTTTAGCTATTATTTGTGATCACTTTTTTAAGTGTGAATTAATGAGAACTTTAAAATGGCCATAACTCCTTAAATATTGAGTTTACAGCGATTTTAGCTATTATTTGTGATCACTTTTTTAAGTGTGAATTAATGAGAACTGTAAAATGGCCATAACTCCTTAAATATTGAGTTTACAGCGTTTTTAGCTATTATTTGTGATCACTTTCTTAAGTGTGAATTAATGAGAACTTTAAAATGGCCATAACTCCTTAAATATTGAGTTTACAGCGTTTTTAGCTATTATTTGTGATCACTTTTTAAGTGTGAATTAATGAGAACTTTAAAATGGCCATAACTCCTTAAATATTGGGTTTACAGCGTTTTTAGCTATTATTTGTGATCATTTTTTTAAGTGTGAATTAATGAGAACTTTAAAATGGCCATAACTCCTTAAATATTGAGTTTACAGCGATTTTAGCTATTATTTGTGATCACTTTTTTAAGTGTGAATTAATGAGAACTTTAAAATGGCCATAACTCCTTAAATATTGAGTTTAATGAGAACTTTAAAATGGCCATAACTCCTTAAATATTGAGTTTACAGCGTTTTTAGCTATTATTTGTGATCACTTTTTTAAGTGTGAATTAATGAGAACTTTAAAATGGCCATAACTCCTTAAATATTGAGTTTACAGCGATTTTAGCTATTATTTGTGATCACTTTTTTAAGTGTGAATTAATGAGAACTTTAAAATGGCCATAACTCCTTAAATATTGAGTTTACAGCGTTTTTAGCTATTATTTGTGATCATTTTTTTAAGTGTGAATTAATGAGAACTTTAAAATGGCCATAACTCCTTAAATATTGAGTTTACAGCGTTTTTAGCTATTATTTGTGATCATTTTTTTAAGTGTGAATTAATAAGAATTTTAAAATGGCCATAATTCCTTAAATATTGAGTTTACAGAGTTTTTAGCTATTATTTGTGATCACTTTTTTTAAGTGTGAATTAATGAGAACTTTAAAATGGCCATAACTCCTTAAATATTGAGTTTACAGCGATTTTAGCTATTATTTGTGATCACTTTTTTAAGTGTGAATTAATGAGAACTTTAAAATGGCCATAACTCCTTAAATATTGAGTTTACAGCGATTTTAGCTATTATTTGTGATCACTTTTTTAAGTGTGAATTAATGAGAACTGTAAAATGGCCATAACTCCTTAAATATTGAGTTTACAGCGTTTTTAGCTATTATTTGTGATCACTTTCTTAAGTGTGAATTAATGAGAACTTTAAAATGGCCATAACTCCTTAAATATTGAGTTTACAGCGTTTTTAGCTATTATTTGTGATCACTTTTTTAAGTGTGAATTAATGAGAACTTTAAAATGGCCATAACTCCTTAAATATTGGGTTTACAGCGTTTTTAGCTATTATTTGTGATCATTTTTTTAAGTGTGAATTAATGAGAACTTTAAAATGGCCATAACTCCTTAAATATTGAGTTTACAGCGATTTTAGCTATTATTTGTGATCACTTTTTTAAGTGTGAATTAATGAGAACTTTAAAATGGCCATAACTCCTTAAATATTGAGTTTACAGCGATTTTAGCTATTATTTGTGATCACTTTTTTAAGTGTGAATTAATGAGAACTTTAAAATGGCCATAACTCCTTAAATATTGAGTTTACAGCGATTTTAGCTATTATTTGTGATCACTTTTTTAAGTGTGAATTAATGAGAACTTTAAAATGGCCATAACTCCTTAAATATTGGGTTTACAGCGTTTTTAGCTATTATTTGTGATCATTTTTTTAAGTGTGAATTAATGAGAACTTTAAAATGGCCATAACTCCTTAAATATTGAGTTTACAGCGTTTTTAGCTATTATTTGTGATCACTTTTTTAAGTGTGAATTAATGAGAACTTTAAAATGGCCATACCTCCTTAAATATTGAGTTTACAGCGTTTTTAGCTATTATTTGTGATCACTTTTTTAAGTGTGAATTAATGAGAACTTTAAAATGGCCATAACTCCTTAAATATTGAGTTTACTCCTTAAATATTGAGTTTACAGCGTTTTTAGCTATTATTTGTGATCACTTTTTAAGTGTGAATTAATAAGAGTTTTAAAATGGCCATAACTCCTTAAATATTGAGTTTACAGCGTTTTTAGCTATTATTTGTGATCACTTTTTTAAGTGTGAACTAATGAGAACTTTAAAATGGCCATAACTCCTTAAATATTGAGTTTACAGCGTTTTTAGCTATTATTTGTGATCACTTTTTTAAGTGTGAATTAATGAGAACTTTAAAATGGCCATAACTCCTTAAATATTGAGTTTACTCCTTAAATATTGAGTTTACAGCGTTTTTAGCTATTATTTGTGATCACTTTTTAAGTGTGAATTAATAAGAGTTTTAAAATGGCCATAACTCCTTAAATATTGAGTTTACAGCGTTTTTAGCTATTATTTGTGATCACTTTTTTAAGTGTGAACTAATGAGAACTTTAAAATGGCCATAACTCCTTAAATATTGAGTTTACAGCGTTTTTAGCTATTATTTGTGATCACTTTTTTAAGTGTGAACTAATGAGAACTTTAAAATGGCCATAACTCCTTAAATATTGAGTTTACAGCGTTTTTAGCTATTATTTGTGATCACTTTTTTAAGTGTGAACTAATGAGAACTTTAAAATGGCCATAACTCCTTAAATATTGAGTTTACAGCGATTTTAGCTATTATTTGTGATCACTTTTTTAAGTGTGAATTAATGAGAACTTTAAAATGGCCATAACTCCTTAAATATTGAGTTTACAGCGATTTTAGCTATTATTTGTGATCACTTTTTTAAGTGTGAATTAATGAGAACTTTAAAATGGCCATAACTCCTTAAATATTGAGTTTACAGCGATTTTAGCTATTATTTGTGATCACTTTTTTAAGTGTGAATTAATGAGAACTTTAAAATGGCCATAACTCCTTAAATATTGGGTTTACAGCGTTTTTAGCTATTATTTGTGATCATTTTTTTAAGTGTGAATTAATGAGAACTTTAAAATGGCCATAACTCCTTAAATATTGAGTTTACAGCGTTTTTAGCTATTATTTGTGATCACTTTTTTAAGTGTGAATTAATGAGAACTTTAAAATGGCCATACCTCCTTAAATATTGAGTTTACAGCGTTTTTAGCTATTATTTGTGATCACTTTTTTAAGTGTGAATTAATGAGAACTTTAAAATGGCCATAACTCCTTAAATATTGAGTTTACTCCTTAAATATTGAGTTTACAGCGTTTTTAGCTATTATTTGTGATCACTTTTTAAGTGTGAATTAATAAGAGTTTTAAAATGGCCATAACTCCTTAAATATTGAGTTTACAGCGTTTTTAGCTATTATTTGTGATCACTTTTTTAAGTGTGAACTAATGAGAACTTTAAAATGGCCATAACTCCTTAAATATTGAGTTTACAGCGTTTTTAGCTATTATTTGTGATCACTTTTTTAAGTGTGAATTAATGAGAACTTTAAAATGGCCATAACTCCTTAAATATTGAGTTTACTCCTTAAATATTGAGTTTACAGCGTTTTTAGCTATTATTTGTGATCACTTTTTAAGTGTGAATTAATAAGAGTTTTAAAATGGCCATAACTCCTTAAATATTGAGTTTACAGCGTTTTTAGCTATTATTTGTGATCACTTTTTTAAGTGTGAACTAATGAGAACTTTAAAATGGCCATAACTCCTTAAATATTGAGTTTACAGCGTTTTTAGCTATTATTTGTGATCACTTTTTTAAGTGTGAATTAATGAGAACTTTAAAATGGCCATAACTCCTTAAATATTGAGTTTACAGCGTTTTTAGCTATTATTTGTGATCACTTTTTTAAGTGTGAATTAATGAGAACTTTAAAATGGCCATAACTCCTTAAATATTGGGTTTACAGCGTTTTTAGCTATTATTTGTGATCATTTTTTTAAGTGTGAATTAATGAGAACTTTAAAATGGCCATAACTCCTTAAATATTGAGTTTACAGCGTTTTTAGCTATTATTTGTGATCACTTTTTTAAGTGTGAATTAATGAGAAGTTTAAAATGGCCATAACTCCTTAAATATTGAGTTTACAGCGATTTTAGCTATTATTTGTGATCACTTTTTTAAGTGTGAATTAATGAGAACTTTAAAATGGCCATAACTCCTTAAATATTGAGTTTACAGCGTTTTTAGCTATTATTTGTGATCACTTTTTTAAGTGTGAATTAATGAGAACTTTAAAATGGCCATACCTCCTTAAATATTGAGTTTACAGCGTTTTTAGCTATTATTTGTGATCACTTTTTTAAGTGTGAATTAATGAGAACTTTAAAATGGCCATACCTCCTTAAATATTGAGTTTACAGCGTTTTTAGCTATTATTTGTGATCACTTTTTTAAGTGTGAATTAATGAGAACTTTAAAATGGCCATAACTCCTTAAATATTGAGTTTACAGCGTTTTTAGCTATTATTTGTGATCACTTTTTTAAGTGTGAATTAATGAGAACTTTAAAATGGCCATAACTCCTTAAATATTGAGTTTACAGCGTTTTTAGCTATTATTTGTGATCACTTTTTTAAGTGTGAATTAATAAGAATTTTAAAATGGCCATAACTCCTTAAATATTGAGTTTACAGCGTTTTTAGCTATTATTTGTGATCACTTTTTTAAGTGTGAATTAATGAGAACTTTAAAATGACCATAACTCCTTAAATATTGAGTTTACAGCCTTTTTAGCTATTATTTGTGATCACTTTTTTAAGTGTGAATTAATGAGAACTTTAAAATGGCCATACCTCCTTAAATATTGAGTTTACAGCGTTTTTAGCTATTATTTGTGATCACTTTTTTAAGTGTGAATTAATGAGAACTTTAAAATGGCCATAACTCCTTAAATATTGGGTTTACAGCGTTTTTAGCTATTATTTGTGATCATTTTTTTAAGTGTGAATTAATGAGAACTTTAAAATGGCCATAACTCCTTAAATATTGTGTTTACAGCGTTTTTAGCTATTATTTGTGATGACTTTTTTAAGTGTGAATTAATGAGAACTTTAAAATGGCCATAACTCCTTAAATATTGAGTTTACAGCGTTTTTAGCTATTATTTGTGATCACTTTTTTTTTAATGAGAACTTTAAAATGGCCATAACTCCTTAAATATTGAGTTTACAGCGTTTTTAGCTATTATTTGTGAACACTTTTTTAAGTGTGAATTAATGAGAACTTTAAAATGGCCATACCTCCTTAAATATTGAGTTTACAGCGTTTTTAGCTATTATTTGTGATCACTTTTTTAAGTGTGAATTAATGAGAACTTTAAAATGGCCATAACTCCTTAAATATTGAGTTTACAGCGTTTTTAGCTATTATTTGTGATCACTTTTTTAAGTGTGAATTAATGAGAACTTTAAAATGGCCAGGCCAGTTCTCAAGAAATCAAGTCAATTAAATAAATTGGTTTTAATATTCGAATTCAAAAATAAAAAACACTACAAATGTACATTAGAAAAAAGCCAGTCAAAATAGAAAAAAATCATGCAAAATAAAACATTACTATTGTACATTTGAAAAGTCAAAATGAAAATGTTAATATATCACATTTTTACGCGATTTTTTTGGATATTATCCTTTTCGGAGAGGAGACAACTCCTAATTTGTGTGAATTGTTAAAATCAGTCCAGCGGTTCTTAAGTTATAAGCGTAGTAACTAACACAACTTACATTTATATATATAGATTTGGAAACCTTTATGAAATAACATGGATAACATACAGTCGGTTCTGGCCTTCTTAAAAATATAAAAATTCAGTGAATATCAGCCTAAAATTTTCCACAAATAATTACCCGATATTTATAACTTTTGAAAAGAAATGAGAAATAATTCCTCATTTAATGAGAGTTATGATTATTACAAATATTGACCTTTTGTCAGAGAGGTATCAGAGGGGGTGGGCCTAGACGTCTTAATGCGAGATCTATTGACATCTTATTGGAATATACCGAGCTTGAAGAAAATCGCATACTAATAAGCATTAGGAAGCAGTGGGTCAATATTTTCCAAGTTTGCTCTTAACCTATGTCTGATGTAAATATTGCCTTGGACCAATTTGGTTATTTGATTATTTATCTATATTAATAAAATAGTAAAGTAATTGACTGACTTAAAGATCCATCAACGCTCAGGCTGAAGCTAGAATCTTAACATTTTGGGCGAGGGTCACTCTTGGTCCGAAGGGGTCAGATAAGGCTGGTTTTTTGGAAATTTGTACTAGAACGATACGAAAAGTAGTAAAAGGTACTACTACATTTGGTACCTTTTATATTTGAGAAGTAAAGCTAGAACTCTTAAATTTGAAATGTGGGTCACTGAGTGCGCGAAAAGTAGTAAAATTTACTAAATTTGGTACCATTTCGTATCATGTGAACGCTTAGAGCTAAAAACCCGAAATTTGAAATGGAAATCAAGGTTAAGGTGTAGAGTCGATGTAAGGATATTTTACTGGTACAATTTGTGTTTAGGCGAACCAACAGGGTGGAATTCATATAAAATTGTATTATTTTTGGAACGTTGAATTGGAGTATGTAGGAAGCTTTGGGTACTCGTACTTATGTGTACTAAATTTTGTATAAATTGGAATTGTAATGAACCGATGGATATGGAATTCTGAAATTTGGAATGACAATCACTATTGGAGTGCAGGATAGATGTATCAAAGGGTTTTTGGAAATGCGAATTTTAAGGTTACGAAAATTTCTAAAGTGGTACTAAACTTGTAAAATGTTACCATTTAATATTAAATTAACGGATTGAGCTAAAACTTTAAACATTTGTATGAGAATCAAGGTTAGGAGTACAGAATTTTGATATATGATAGCGGATTTGGAAATGTGAACGAAGTGTGGTACTAAATTTTATACAGTTTGGTTTAGGGTGAACGGATGAAGCTGGATTGTTTAAATGTTGTATGGAAATGTGTACTATAAGTGCACGAAAAGTGCTTATAAGTCCTATTTTTGATACAATTTTGTATTGGGTGAACAGATAATGTTTCAAATCTGAAATTTGGTATTAGTTTCGCTGTTCGTGTATAGTTTGGACGTATGAAGGTGGTTTCGAAAAAGTATACCATAATTGTACGAAAAGTACAACTATTATATTTGGTATTGGTTGAAGGGATAGAGATAAAATTCTGAAATGTTGATATTTAGATTTATGATGGTATCTGAGTTTAAGACTTGGCAGTGATTTGGAAATACATACGTAGGAAATGTACTAAATGAAATAATTCTGAAATTTTATATTTAGATTACAGATGGTATTTGTGTCTGGGATATGGCGTTGGAAATGTGTACTATATTTGTACGAAAAGTACTAAACTCGGTGTTGGGTGAAGGGACAGAGATACATTTCTGAAATTTGACATAGATGTCAGTGTTGGTGTCTGTGATTAATTCATGTTTTTTTTTTTTGCAATGCGTATGGAGGGTATATTAAGTTTGTCATTCCGTTTGTAACACCTCGAAATACACATTTTAGACCCCATAAAGTATATATATTCTGAATCTTTAAAATTCTATGTTGATTTAGCGATGTACGCCCGTTAGTCCGTCTGTGGAAATCACTCTAGCTTCCGAAAGAATTGTAGTAGATTGATAAAATTTTGCTCAAATGTATGTTATGTCTGCAAGACTTTTGGTATTGGGGCCATGTAGGTCCACGTTTTGGTATAGTCCCCATATAACGGTACCTCCAGATATTCGGTATTTTGATGATTTTAGCGATTTTATTCACCGGAATAGTTTCAAATTTGGTATTTGAAATTCGTAATGGATACTACAGCCTAAGGCAGAAAATTGTCCTTGCAGGTCCACGTCTTCGTATAACTCCCATATAACGATACCTCCCGATATTCGGTATTTTGACGATTTTAGCGAATTTATTCACCGGAATAGTTTCAAATTTGGTATTTGAAATTCGTAATGGATACTACAGCCTAAGACAGAAAATTGTCCTTGCAGGTCCACGTCTTCGTATAACCCTCATATAACGATACCTCCCGATATTCGGTATTTTGACGATTTTAGCGAATTTATTCACCAGAATTGTTTTAAATTTGATATTTGATGTTCGTTATGGATACTACAGCCTACGACAGAAAATTGTCTGTGCAGGTCCACGTCTTCGTAAAGCCCCCATATAACGGTACCTCCCGATATTTTTAAGTTTCGCAGATGTTTCGATTTCGTTTATGACAAATGTTACCTACGCAGGTTCATGTCGTCGAATAGACCCTAATATAATAGCTACTTTCGGTATTTTTAAGATTTTAACAGAATTTTTAACGGATTTTATTGTTTTTGAGAATTGCCAAATTCGTTCCAAATGGTGGAGGGTATTCAAGATTCGGCCTGGCCGAACTTACAGCTTTTTTACTTGTTTAACTTAATATTTTCATAGATTTTTAAAGGATTTCCCACATACATATAATACATTGATATTTTAAAAATATTTTCTTAAGATGTGTTGGTGGACAATTACTTTCAAACTTCAACAAACTTCCCTAAATTAAAATTTTTAAGGACTTCCTGGCAAAAAAAGGCGAATTTTTTATCTCCTTTTTCATCATTAAGAATAGGGACTTTAAAAAAAAAAAAAATGTTGGAACTTCCTGACAGCAATTCCTAAGTCAGATGTTATTTCCCATCCCCTGTGCCCTCTCCCATTGTAAAATATTCTGAATAAAAATGCTTCTATATTTTGTATCGTTGTTTGACATAGTTTTTTGTTTCTTTATTTGAATAATAAATAATTTCTTTGATTTTTCTTTCACATATTTTTGTTTTGTTTTAATAATAGTAGTAATAACAGTATGTATGTAAGTATGTAAAATAGAATATATCTCTCAATATATTTATGTTAAAAATAATGTTTTTTTTCTCATGTTGTTTAGCTTACAACTATATAAATAGTTTAATAATTCCTCTTTTTGGTTGTATTTATTTTTTTTTTAATATATTTTTTTTATTATTTTTAATATTCCGCTACAATTTCTTTACACAATACATACAAACAATTTTACATTGTACAGAGTACTACAAAAATTCATAACTTGACAGATACTTAGGAGATATATATCTTATAAAATAGTTAGTTTTATTTTTTGGTATAGTATTAGTTAACAAAAGGGAGATTGTGTTTCGGTATGGAAAATATTTTTTTGAAGAAATTTAGTTTTGAGAAAAAATAAATTAAAAGACAAGAGGGAATATTTGAACAAACAATGGTCAAATTAAAAAAAATCAGATCGTCGTAGTTCTTCAGAATGCTGTTAGGGCCATATATAAAAACAAAACTATCGAAGGTTTCCAATCAAAAGAACCCCCGTGACAGGTATTCTGTGTATTGGATCACAAAAGACGATTTTATATTCTAATTTAGATAGTCTTCTTTCTATCAAAAGACCATAGAAGTGATAAGATACATGCAGGGTGAGATGACAAATCTGCAACCAATTTCAGACTGCTGTCATTTCTAAGCCACTCGTCCGACAGCTCTTAAAATTATTCCAGTCACAGCTCATTATATTGTTCACAAGTGTACAAAAGCATTTTGCTGAGAATTTTCCAGAAAAAAGTTATTCGTGGCGGAATTAAAGCGTGATAGTGTGCTTTCTCTATATTTGGCTGGAAAACCACAAGTGGCTATCGCTGGAGCACTCCAGCATTTAAATGTGAATAAATCTGTTACCGTGATACTTGTAGCGTAGTCCGACGTCAAGGAAGTGGACGGAAGAAAAGAAAAACATCAGCAGAAATGGTTCGAAAAGTAAAAAAGCGATTTGATCGAAACCCGCATCGCAGTGGCCGAAAAATGGCTCATGAGCTGAACATATCGCAATATTCCATTCGGCAAATATTGAAAAATGAGCTCGGGGTAAAGCCATTGAAATTCCAAAAAAAGTGCAAAAACTTACACCGCAACAGAAGGAAAATAGACTCAAAAGAGCTAAAGAGTTGCTTCGCTTGGCCGAAAGTGGTGAAAAGCCGAATTTGGTTTTCTCCGATGAAAAAACATTCGTTGTCCAGCAAACAAACTGATCGTGTTTACTTGCCAAAGAGGTCAGCTGAAAATGTGCACCTTCGGTTGGCCAACAGAACTCAAGCGCCGGCCATGGTGATGGTGTGGGCCGCCATAACAGCCGATAGTCGCTCTCCGCTCGTATTAAAAAATGCCGAATATTATCGGGAAAATATTCTGGAGGGTTCATTAAAGCCTTGGACATGCAAACATTTGGCCGCAGACCTTGGACATTCCAACAGGACTCAGCACGCGCCACCCAGGAATGGTTCCAAAATGAGGTTCCTCGTTTCATTTCCAGCGCACAATGGCCACCAAAATATCCGGATACCAGTCCGTTGGACTATTGTGTATGGGGTATTTTGGAAAGCAAGGTTGGCATTAAAAAATACTAAAGAGCCGATCACCTCAAGCAAACGCTTCTCGGGAATGGGCCAAATACTGCAGAGCAACATTTGTGACTGTTTCACAGGCCTTTTGAAGACCATAATTCGTGCCAAAGGTGACCAATTCGAACAAATCTACAATTATTCTAAAATTTGATGCTATTTTCGACATTTTTTGCTTTAATTCAATAAAATTAAAAAACTAGTAAGCAAAGGCTGTAGTCGTGCGGGGCCGACCATGTAATACCCTACAACACTACTATATGTTCGAAGTCCCCTTATATCCAAATCCATTTTGGAAAATTAAGTTTTTCAAAGAGCCTTGACATGGCTCTGGCCCACATGTTGTAGTGTATAAAAATGTAAAAATTATGGCGTTTGACTTTGTTGCTTTTTTCATCTCACCCTGTATATATGTATGAAAATATGTAGCAGAATTTGGAAAACACTTATGTCTATCGACGACCTGGCGTTATATTTCTTTTCTAAGAGGTCTATCTAGAAAACTGATTTCCCTCTCCCCATTTGGCGGTTTCTAAAGAGAAAATGCTATGTTTTTCGCCATACCGAAACACAATCTCTTCTTTGTTCATATCTTTATTATACTTTTTTGGCTTATTATTTAGTTTAATTTATTTATGTATTTTTTAGTTATTATTTTTTATGTATATATGTAATTTCCTTGTTTCTTTTGCACTAATGAAATATTTATTTTTCATTTTATTAATTAATATTTTTTTGTTTGTATTATTTTTAGTTAGTAAAGCTTTCATGCCATTGCCCTTAAGCACTGTCTGCCTGTCGGTCTGCATCACCAGCAGTAAAAATAGCTTGTATTGGTGTTCAAGTTGCGCAGCAGTGCATTAAGTTTCATAAATTTTCGGTTTTTTTTTTCGTTATCGAAAAATAATTATAAAAAAATAAATGAATTTTGTTTAAGATTTAGAGTTAGAGCTATTTTTTAGTAGTAGTTAAAATTGTACTTGTGTTGTTGTTTTCTTTTGTTATATTTCTCGGTGTATTGTGATTTTGGTTTAAAAAGAAGAAAATAAATTTTAGAAAATTTTTCGTAATATATTGTATTAAGTTATTTTTTATATTTATATATATTTTTGGTCGGAAGATGAAAAATATTTGAAGTTGAAGCAGGAAATATTCGACGAATCTGTAGCCACACATAGTGGATTTTCAGAAAATATTTTTTAAAAACTTCTGGGCAACGGATCGTGAAATTTTTAAAAATTGTTCAACGACTTCCAGACTTCTCAGATTTCTTAAAACAATTTAAGTACTTCTTTGCTATTTGCTTGTGTGATTTTTGTTAAGCTTTTTTCTGTGACCTCCTGATAAATCGTGGATTTAAAAAATACATTATTTTGAGGACTTCCTTAAAAAAATTATATTTTTATGAACATTCTGGGCATGTATTTTTAAAATATTTGTCAACCTCTTTCCCGATGTACATTTTCGAAAGCTTCCTGGGCAATGCTCGTGGACTTCGAATAAGGCTTTTTCAATGACTTTAAAAAAAGGAGATAGTTTGAAGGACATCCTCTAATTTTTTTTGGGACATCCTGACCAAAAAGCGAGGATAAAAGAACTTGTTGTGGATTTCCCTTCGATTTCTATAGCCTTTACATAAATATATTTATATACTTTTTATAAGACCTCCAAGCTATATATAAATCAAAAATATATTTTTAGGACCTCTAGTCTATTTTCTTAAAACATTTTTCTAAAGGCTGTATATAAATCGTGAATTGTTAAAAAAATTATTATTCTAGGACCTTTCAGCTATTTATAAATAAGGGAGAATAACCTCTCTGCTATAGATACATTTCGAATTCTTAAAATAATATTGTTCAGTGTCCTTCCCGCTATACTAAAACCTTTAAAAATAATAACATTTTAAGGGTTTCTTAAGAAAATTTATTTTTTCGAATTTTTTGAGATTTTTCTTGTCTATATGTACATCGTGGACTTGGAGATTTTAATAACATTTTACCAAGCCTTTCTTGACAGAACCGTTCCTTTCTTAAATTGATTCGGGTTTTTGTGAGGAAAAGTCAGTTGCCGCCTGGCTATATAAATCATAGATAAACATAGGGAACCCTGACCAAAAATAGTGGATTTTTAAAAAAAAATTATCAGGACTCGGTTCATTGATAATCGTGAATTTAACAAAAATGTTATCAGGATTCGGTTCATTGTTAATCGTGAATTTAACAAAAATGTTTTCTGGACTCGGTTTTTTTGTTAATCGTGATTTCTTTAAAAATATTTTCCCAGACTTCTCGTCCTTATGAAAACCGTAAATTTTTTAGAACATCGTTCAAGTACTCTCAAAATTTATATGGACCTTATGTCCGAAATTCTGACATATATTATTGTTTTTTTTTTATATTTATATGTAATGTATATAATAATAAAACCTCATGGCCGAACATCGTATTTTATGGCTGAAAAAAATTAGTGCATTAGTAAATGAAAATCGGGAGTTTCTTAGAGACATTTTTAAGGACCTACTGACCGAAAATCTTAGATCAGTTACGATTTTTGTTTTCAAGGACCTTCTCTTAAAAATCATAGATTTTTAAACCTTTTTTCGAGGATCTACTGACTAAAATTTTAAATTCTTAAGACATGTTTGTTCGAGTACTTTCTGACTAAAAATCATAGATTTTTAATTCGGGCCTGTATTTTAAAAAAACTTTTCTTTTCAAGTACTTTTTGATCATGAATTGTGGAATTCTACACCAAGAAACGCGGATTTTCTTAAAAATATTGTTAAGTCCTTTCGGGCTAGCAATAGTAGGGTTTTATACCCACAGCCATATGGCTACGGAGGATATATATACCATTTGATACGGAATAACGTGCATCATCGAAATAACAGTTTTAGACCCAAGGTCTCTCCGAACCAAATCCTTTTCAGGACATTTGGAGTCGATTTAGGAATGTCTGTCTGCCTAGTGCGAACGATAACTCTCAAAGGGAGTGTTCGATTTGGTTAAAACTGATTACATCTATTACCATCGAGTTCGGAGTTGGGCAATATTGGTCTACACCTACCGGTACTTTCCCCACAAAAGGTCACAATTTTCAATTCTTAAGTTACGAAATTCAATTCTTTCAAACTTGGTATAGCTAAATATTTCTTTCAAACAGAGATCTGGTGATTTTTAGCCGCAAAAGATTCTGATGATTTTCTGCCACAAAAGGCGGAAGCCATTACAAACATAGCGTGTTTTCCCGATTCCAATGAAAAATATGGCTGAAATCATCAGAATACTGAATATCTGGAGGTACCGTTACATCTGGGCCATATGATATGTGGACCTATATAGACAATACAAAGGAGGTAGAACCCGTTAAAAACTCTTTGTACCGAATTTTAAACAATTCCGTTAGAAAATGTTATCTAAATAGACAAAATACTGAATATCAGAAGGGCTATACGAAAACGTGGACTGCCTTCTAATAACATTTAATCTTTTTGTCTCAGTTCGTTCGAAAGACAAACGGGTATTACTAAATTGACTTAGAAACGTAGGCTGAACAAGAATATATATATATATATTTTTTGGGTCTAACATAAACATTTCGAGGAGTTACTCACGGAATGACAAAGTTTATGTAAGGTTTTTAAGGACCCCCTTAATGAACATTTTAGATTATTTTTAATAATAATTTTTATAGACTTCCGGGCCGATTTTAGTAATATATCGGAAGGATACATTTTTTTCTCACTGATAATTACAGATTATTCAAGAACATGTATTCAATGACCTGAAAAATTGAGGATCTTTAAAGTATTTTTTAAGAAAAAATGTGGTTGTTGTAATAACCTCTTGCCGAAATTGTGAATTTATTAGGATTTTTTGCGATGACTTCCCGACAGGCTAGTGTAACCCTAGTTCCAATATTTCATAATTATCTGACATTTTTTCTTTTACAGTACTAATTATTTGATATTTTCACTTCCTCATCTCAAAATATTGTCCATCTTCCCTTTTTCATTATTTTTTCAATAATTATTTATTACTTACATAATTATTTTAGTTAAGTTCATATATAAAGAAATTGATCCTCAAGTTTAACATTATTTATCCAATAAGTTTTTAATTTTTTTTTTTGTAAACCTTTTTCCTTTTTGTACAGTGGAAACAATAATAATTAAGTACATTTTTTGTAAAAAATATTTGTTAACTTATGATGGCGATTTTTTTTTTCTTTTTTTTTTTCCAAAAAGATAATCAACAAAAATTTTATTGAAATTGTAAAGTTGATATAATTTTCATTGTGTCATAGAGTCTTAAGAACAATTTAAGAATGGTAAGGGATAAGAGAATAAGAGAAGTGAGAGTAAGAAATTGTGTGTGTAATAGTAGTTGTAGTAGTTGAAAATAAAACAAATACATACAAAGTAATAGTTAGCTGATAATAATGTACAAATGTAGTCGAGTACAAATTGCATTTAATTGGCTTTTTACGGTTAACCCTTAAACTGAAAAATCTCAGAAGGAGATTAAATTCTATTAAAAAAATAAATATTTTTAGTATTAGTTTCATTTAACTTTTCAGATTGTAATAATTTCCTCAATAATATTGTAGGAAATTTATTAAATAAATAAAATAAAAAAAAAATAAATAAATATAATATTGACCTTAAGCCATTATTGTTTGGGACAAAACAGGGTGAGATGAAAAAAATGCAACCAACTTCAGACTGCTGTCATTTCTAAGCCACTCATCCGACAGCTGTTAAAATTATTCCAGTGCAAAGCGTACAAAATAATTTTGGTGAGAATTTTCCAGAAAAAAACATTATTCGTGATGGAATTCTAGCGTGATAGTGTCATTTCTTTATATTTGGCTGGAAAACCACAAGAGGCTATTGTAAGAGCACTCCAGCATTTAAATGTGAATAATTTTTTTGCGTCTCGCAGCATCGCTCGTTACCATGATGCTAGTAGCGTAGCCCGACTCGGGTCAAGGAAGTGGACGGAAGAAAATAGCAACATCAGCAGAAATGGTTGGAAAGGTAAAGAAGCGACTTGATTGAAACCCGCGAAACGTCGCAGTGGCCGAAAAATGGTTCGTGAGCTGAACATATCGCAATATTCCATTCGTCAAATATTGAAAAAAGAGCTCGGGGTAAAGCCATTGAAGTTCCAAAAAGTACAAGAACTTACACCGCAACAGAAAGAAAATAGACTCAAAAGAGCTAAAGAGTTGCCTCGCTTGGCCGAAAGTGGTGAACTGCCGAATTTGGTTTTCTCCGCTCCGATGAGAGAACATTCGTTGTACCGCAGTTTGTAAACAAACAAAATTATCGTGTTTACTTGCCAAAGAGGTCAGCTGAAAATGTGCACCTTCGGCTTGCCACCAGAACTCAAGCGCGCGCCGGCCATAGTGAGGGTGTGGGCCGCCATAACAGCCATTGTCGCTTTCCGCTCGTATTAATCGACCGTAGGTGGCATCAGAATAAATGACGAATATTATCGCAAAAATATTCTGGAGGGTGAAGTCGAGGGGTTTTATTATGTTTATCGCTTCGGCGGCTTCAACCATAATGCACCATTGCATAGGGTTCGCGATACGATGCGTCGACCAGCGCCCCTTTTGAATTACCCAGAGTTCTCTTAGAGAGTGGTAGCCCTCCACAGAGTTCTAGGTCTATTCCGCAGGTACCAATTCGAAGATCAGCTATATGGGCTTCACCGCCCCTTTTGGTAAGGGGTTGAGGACTATCTTACACCTATGCTGCTCTATGGGTCGCAGCACCCGGTTGAGAATGCAACACCACATCGAGCCGAAGCTCTACCCGCGATTTGGGTATAAACCACAACCACCGCGATTCTGGAGGGTATATTAAAGCCTTGGGCAGGCAAACATTTTGGCCGTACACCTTGGACATTCCAACAGAACTCAGCGCTATCGCACTCAAGAATGGCCAAGAATGGTTACAAAATGAGGTTCCTCGCTTCATTTCCAGCGCACAATAGCCACCAAAATCTCCGGATACAAATCCGTTGGACTATTGTGTCTGGGGTAATTTGGAAAGCAAGGTTGGCACTAAAAAATACCAATGTGTCGATCACATCAAGCAAGCGCTTCACCGGGAAAGGCTCAAAATACCGCAGAGCAATATTCGGGCAGCGTGTGACGGTTTCATTGGCCTATGGAGGCCGTAATTCGTGCCAAAGGTGACCAATTCGAATAAATCTAAACTTATTCTAAAATTTGATGCTATTTCCGACATTTTTTGCTTTCATTCAATATAATTAAAGAAAAATGTAAAAATTATGGCGTTTGACTTTGTAGCAGTTTTTTTTATCTCACCCTGTATTTTTAAAAATCAATATAAATCCAAATATTTTTATCAGTAAATAATTCTTAATATCTTTGCCACTTAAGGGTTAACTTTCCCTTTTCCAAACACCACCAGAACCAAAACAAGAAGCCCAAAGAAAAAAGGAGGACAAAAGAGAATTGTAATAAACTCTTCGTTGTTCTTAAATTAATTAAGTATAGTGTCAATTTAACAAATAAACGCTTTTAAGAAGCGTACAAATAGTTTTAAGATTACGTGAGCCATAATAGAAACACAAAACAAAACAAAAGTCATTACGACATTTCTTTTTTGCTTTTTCTTTACAAACTTTTAATACCAATTTAGTGAAAAAGGACGTGGAACAATAAAATAGAGTGAGAGAAGAACAAGAGTCATTAGTGCGTTTAAGGAATTTTCCAGTTTAAATTGTCGCTACAGAGTGGAAATGTAGTATTTGAGGTTTTATGTAACTGTCAAAAAAAAGTTTTGTAATTGAGCAATTTTCATTTCTTATTTTCTTGTTTTTTTTTTTTTTTTTTTTTTTTTGGTATGTGGTGTATTTTTACATATGTATGGTAGTTTTTTTACGTAGTTAATGGTTTGAAAATTACTTAGATTAAAGAATTCTATTTAGCTGTCAATTTGAGGAAGTTAATCCAAGTTTTCTATTGTTGGCCACAAAATGTGCTTTAGTTTTGAAAAAGTAATTAAAGTGCTGAAGTATTTATCATGTAACTTTAAAAATAATTAAAATGATTGGAATAAAAGGAAAAGTCAAAATCGGGCGGGGCCGACTATATGATACCCTAAACCACTATGCATATATAGTAGAGCTCCCGCAACATAAGAATTTATTTGAAGTAGATCATACCACCTACCAACAGTTATAGTTTGGTTTCAGAGGGAACTAATATTTAGCAGACATATGCAATTCTGAATCGCTTTTCACTAAATTTGACGAAGACATTGTTATAGAGTGCATGATATCACTTCGAAAAGGATTGTATTAAAAATATATATCGGATCCGAGTTCCACAAAATTGAATCGTAGGTCCCGAAATTCACTCCATTTGGTCTGATATTAGCCATTATTTGCACAATAAAACTGAAATCGTATTAAGGATATATGTGGGAGCTATATCCAAATCTTAGTCGTTCTCCACAAAATTTGGCAAAAGTATTTCTGAGCTCTATACGATATCTTGCACCAAATATAAATATGGGAGCTGTAACCATATCAGAACCGATTTTCACCAAATTTGATGTTCTTGATTCTAGACTGAATTCGGTCGGATGTGCCAAAATTCAGGTCATTTGGACTGATATCGGCCATCTGGTGCACAATTAACCCGAAATCGGTTGAAAATATATAGGAGCTATATCTAAATATGATCCGATTATCACCAATTTCAATAGGGTTCGTTCTTGGGCCAAACAAATTTTGTTTGCAAAATATCATTCCAATCGGATAATAAATGCGACCTGCATATTGTTCACAAGAATACATGAACGGACAGACGGACTGACATGCATATATCGACTCAGAATGAATGAATATCTCGCTTCTCTCTCCCTGTTACAAACAAATGCACAAAGACATGATACTAGGCCGTATATATAGTATCAGTCTTGAGTTATGATTATTCTATTTGTTGACCCTTTATGGGGGAGGTTCCGGAGCAGTTGGACAATGTTGACCAATTCGTATCTGACCTAAGACTGATAAAAATATTGCAACGTGGTAGACTTGTAGTTGGATACTTATCTCGCTTTCTTTGACCGTTTTGTTTTTCACAATTGTTAACCCTTTGTGAGAGAAGTACCAGGAGGAGTGCGCCGATGTATCCCATTTCCACAGCAGATCTATTGTTAGAAAAAATAATGGCATGTGCGAAATTCAAAACTTCAAAACTTTAATTGGAATGGGATGATAATTTCGTGTTTTATGAGCTTCATGGATATTGAAATTTTTGACGCTTTGTGACGGAGGTATCAAAAGCCATGGGCCGATATATCCCATCTTCTCAGCAGATCTTGTTTTAGGAGAAATAATGGGATGTGTGCAATATTAAGAGAACCGTATGCTGATTCAGGAGTTTATAAACGATTTGGTTATTCAAAACTTTGACCCTTTGTGGGAGAGGTACCAGTGGGAATGGTCCGATCTCTTATGAGCTTAATGGATATTCAATATTTCTACCTTTTGTGGGGGAGGTCCCAGAAGGAGTGGACCGATATATTTCATCTTAAGATCTTGGGTTTATAAAAATATTGGGATGTGTGAAATTTTAAGACAATCGGATTCTTACATCACATTTTATAAGAGTTATAATTATTCAAAATGTTGACCCTTTGTGGGGGATGTACTTGATGGAGTGGAACGATATTGTCCATTTTCGCACCTAACATAGTACTGATGGAAATATTAGGATTCGCTAAGTTGAAGAAAAATCAGATTATCGTTTCTCTTTATGTGCAGAAAATTTTTTTTTTTAAATTTTGACCCTTTCTGGGGGAAGTACCAGAAGGTATGGACCGATATATTCAATCTTCACACCAGTCCTTGGATTAATAAAAATATTGTGATGTGTAAAATTTGAATACAGTTAGGCTCTTACATGACATTTTATAAGCGTTGTAATTATTCAAAATTTTAACCCTTTGTGGGGGAGGTACTTGATGGAGTGGATCGATATTGTCCATTTTCGTACCTGACCTAGTACTGACGCAGATATAAGGATTTGCGAAGACGTAGACCAATATTGTCCATCTCCGAATTCGATCTAAGTTTGATAAAAATATGACAATGTACAAAGTGCGTGAGCTCGTTATACCAAAACTGGAACCTCTATAGACAACTTTATTTTCCTTATTTATCTACCAAATCTGTTTTTGAAACAGTTTCGTGGGTAAATGTGACTAGGATTATCAAAATACCGAATGTCGGTGGGTATCGTTACATGTGAGCTATACGAAAACATGGACCTAAATATTCAATGTCCTGCCACCGGAGGTAGAATCCATTATGAATTGCAAATACTAATTTTTAGACAAGTCCGTGGAAAAATGTAACATAAATCATCAAAATCCGAATATCGTAAGATACCTTTGTATGGGGGCGATACAAAAAGGTCGACCTATACCTACAATGTTTCGCCACCGGAGCTAGAACCCATAATGTGGAAAAATTATGGCGTTTAACTTTGTTGAAGTTTTTTTTATCTCACTCTGTATATCTTTTTTAATACCAAATTACAAAATTGTGCTGCCAAATTTTGAAGCACTACGTCAAATAATGCGGGCTGTTTCGTGATTTCAACACACAGACAGACGGACATCGTTACATAGACTTAGAATTTTATGCTAATCATGAACAAAGTTAATTACCCTCCTTTTAAAGGTGGAGGGTATAAAAAAAACTATTTGGTAAACGGTTAAACTTATATGTCTTTAGTTAGAAAGGTAATAGAAATATTCATGTATAATTAATTAGGTAATTAAAAATCTTTCTGGAAATTTCTGGATGACAGCTAAACAGAAATTAAAAAAAATAGTTGTAAAAGATGTCTATAGAAAATGTATAACAACATTCCATAATAATTGTTTTCATGTATGTACGTATGTATCTTAATTCTAGATTTTTAGGTGGTCATTTACAAGTGGGAATTCTTATAATTTCTTTTTTATGTCCCTTTTGTTTTGTCATATTTTCATTTTAGCATTGAATATCTTACATTTAATTAGGTATAAAGGAATATCATTGAATAGTTGTTGTATGAGTTGACAGCATTGATGTTGCATTTATTTGAAACTCATATTTATTTGTTTTTGTTGTTGATGTCTACTTTCAGATTTGTATTTCCACTTTTACACCTGCTCTGCCGTCTCATCCAATATCATCGAATGCAAATCCATGGCTGAACGTGTTTTACGCGGCGGTCTTGGCATTAGGAATTGATTTGGACTTGGTCCCACAAACACGGAATTTTGACGTGGTCGACTTTGGGCAATGTAACCTGAAATGGAAGAAAGGTGAGTAATGTAATTAAAAATTTGGAATATTTTTGGGGATAATACATAAGGAATTTTTAAATGAGGTATAAGTGACAACCAGCTGATTTTCGCCTCTTTTCGTCAATAAAGACCTCAATATTTTTTTGTGAATGAAAATTAAAATTTGAAAAAAAATCTTAAATCCACTATAAAGAACACGCACTATATTTGGTTAGATGTCAATTGAATATGACACCCATCTTGGAGGATATTCAGCCAAAATTTCAAGAATAGGCATTTCAAACATTTTTCTGAAGAATATATATTGCAATATGCTTGAATTGAATTAGAATGTTGGCATTAAAAAATAACTAACGACAAGCTTTATATAAATACAAAAACTTGGACTGTCTCCTTTTTTGGGCACGTCATTACCGAAGTCCTATAGGCCTTTTTATGAGAACAATTTTATTGGAACTTCCTCATGTTATTACACCCTAAGCCATATGGCTAAGGGGGATATATATCATTTGTATTGGAAATTCCGTATATTATTACACCCTCAGCCATATGGCTAGAGAGGATATATATCATTGGATACTGCCAGAACGTGCCTCATCGAAATATCATTTTTTTACCCTGGGTCTCTTTGGACCAAATCCGTTTCGAGACATTTGGAGTCGATCTGGCGATGTCCGCCTGTTCGACTGTTTATCTATCTGGCTGGCTGGTGCGCACAATAACTCTCGAAGGGCGTATCCGATTTGGTCCAAATATGCAACACCGTCATATTATTATCAAACATAGATTGAGTTCGGATGTGAGCAATATCGATCCACTCGATCTGGTACATCCCACGAAATGTCGAAATTATCAACAATTTGCACTGTTAAAGAACGGGCAATCCGATTTGGTTCCAGCTTTGAAAATCCTAATATTTGCATCAGTGTTAGATTAGGTGTGATAATGAACAATATTGGATCACTCCATGAAGTACCTCTCCCACAAAGGGTCAAAATTTGGAATAATTATAACTCTTATAAAATGTAATGTCAGTGCCGAATTGTCTTCAAATTACATACATCACAATATGTTTATTAACCCAAGGTCTGGTGTGAAGATGGAATATATCGGTCGACTTCTTCTGGTACCTCTCCCACAAAGTGTCAATGTTTTGAATATTCATGCTGTTCATATAAAGTGAAATTAACATCCGATTCCATTCAGACTTGGAACATCTCAATATTTCTATCTAAACAAGATATTTTGTAAAGATGGTAGAGCCTGGGTCATTCCTTCTGGTACCTCCCCCACAAAGAGTCAAAGTTTTGAATAACCAAAATTATTATAAAATCCGAAATAGGCATCCGGCTTTCTTCATATTTCACACAAATCCCATTACTTCTATTACACAATATCTGGTGTGAAGATGGGATATATCGGTCCACTCCTTCTGGTATATCCCCCACAAAGGGTCAACATTTTGAATATCCATGAAGCTCATAAAACGCGAAATTAACCCCCGATTCCATTCAGACTTGGTACATTTCAATATTTCTGTCAAAAAAAAAAAAAAAATATGTAGTAAAGAAGGTAGAGCGCGGACCACTCCTTCTGGTACCTCCTCCACAAAGGGTAAGAGTTTTGAATAACCAAAACGATCATAAAATCCGAAAAAAAGCATTAGGTTATCGTCATATTTCACACATTCCATTATTTCTACTAAGACAAGATCTGCTGTGGAGATGGGGTATATCTATCCACTCCTTCTGGTACCTCCCCCAACAAAGTGTCAAAATTTTGAATATCCATCTCATTATTTCTATCAAAACAAGATATGTAGTAAAGAAGGTAGAGCACGGATCACTCCTTCTGGTACCTCCTCTACAAAGGGTCAAAGTTTTGAATAACCAAAACTATCATAAAATCCGAAAAAGCATTAGGTTATGTTCATATTTCACACATTCCATTATTTCTACTAACACAAGATCTGCTGTGGAGATGGGGTATATCTGTACACTCCTAATACCTCCAGAATATGAATATCCATGAAGCTCAAAAAGCGTGAAATTAACCTCCGATTCCATTGAGACTTGACATATCTCAATATTTCTATCAAAACAAGATCTGTTATAAAGATGGTAGTAGTCCTACCATTTCTTCTGGTACCTCCCCCACAAGATTTTGAAAAACAAAACGCTCAAAGAAAGCGAAATTAACATTCAACTCTCTTTAAATTTCACACACACCAACATTTTTGCTAACACAAGATCTGTTGTGAAGATGATATATATATGCGAACGCCCTTCTGTTACCTCACCGATACAGGGTCAAAATTTTTGATACTTTTATCTGTCATAACTTGCGAAACAAGTCAGGGATTCTTTACAACTTGCTATATCTAAATACTTCTCTTAACCACAAAGCTGAGATGAATATGGAATTTATGATTTCGCATAAAATTGGATATAAATGTTCGATTTTCTTGTAATATTTCCCATAGCAATATTTTTATCTGTATTATTTGAAGCATGAAAATGGAATACTTCGGTCGACTATATCTGGCACCTCAGGCACATTTTAGCATTTTCTAAAAATTATCACATATCCCATATAAAATGAAGGAAGTAGTCGATATAGTCCAAACCTGGCACATCGCAACATTCATGTCATATTTTTTTAGGTCTGATACGAATGTGACAATATTGGCCAATTCCCATAGAGGGTGAACAATTTGAATAATCATAACAGAAGTCAAAATATATTTAAAAAATTGAACATTGGCTGAGGGTATACATCTGTCGGCAAAACCGACTGATACAACTTAACTTGTTATAAGAAGAATTTTATTGGAACTTCGTTTGGTTATTTCATTTTTAATTAATATTTATCCAATATGATTACTCTATTCATTTGAGTGGTTTTAAAGCTCCACATTTTGTATATAAAAAGAGAGGTGTTATAAGGCTTAACATTTAAAATGTTTTCTTAGAACTACAATCACATACAAAATAAAATAACATTTCCGTTATTATTTCTCTAAACATCCACAAAGATAATCTCAACAAATGCCAACAGCAGCAACAACAACCGGAAATACATTTCAAAATTGTGTTCACAGCATAAAAATGTTTAACACAATTCGTTGTATATTCCCAGCAGTAACATTCAAGAAGTCGTTAAATCAAAACCTAAAATCCATAAAAAAAGAATCCTTTTCTCTACATCAAACATTCTTCTTGTTTGTTATCTTCAGTCAGATGGAAAAAAGGATACATTTGAATACAGATTTGAATGTGTTGTTTGGGAAAACATTTAACAAAATTGCACCGAGAGAGAAAGGAGGGACAGTAGAAGATAAGCATCTAATACACACTTGGAAGATAGGTAAATAAAAGGATAATGGAATTTTTATAGCATGTTATATAAAAAATACTGAACATATTTTTAGTTTTGTATGGAAAATTGTATTGAATTTAATATTTTCTTTTCATGAATCTCTTGTAACATTCGAAAATATAATAATATAATAGATCTCCGAAATTAGATCACACGACATATATAAATTTTTACTTAAAACAAGTCAAATAGTATCCGTCAGTTTTGCCGACAGATTTATACCCCCAGCCTTAAGTTATGATTATTCAAACTGTTGACCCTTTATGGGTGAGGTTCCGAAGCAGTTGGCCAATTTTGACCAATTCGTATCTGACCTAAGACTGATATAAATGGTACAACGTGACAGATATGGACTAAATCGACTACTCTAGTTGTTTAATTTCGAACATAATTCTCATTAAATTGCGTTAATATTACATATTTGTAACACGGGTGATTTTTCTCCTCCTTAGGTAATGTCTACTACCTCTTTATACTACTTTGTACTTCGTACATAATGTCAAAGGTAATGACATTTCCTAAGGAGTGACGTTTTGTAATTGCCGCCTTTACAGTATTCCACCGACTCTACGAGTAATAACAAGCATAGGATTACGTCCTACTGCAAAAACCCTTTGTACGAAGGTAATATTGTTCCACGAACAACCACCCTATAAAAAATATACAGTCCACTGCTCAGTGGGAAAAAATATTAATTATTTGTGTTTTTATTTTTCTCCCAATTTCTTTATTTTCATTTTGCTACGCAAATACACTAGTACTTTATATAAGATATTTGTAAATTTTTGGAAAATGGAAATATGCGTGAGGCAACAGATATAGCGGACAGAAGTATTCCATTTTCCTACTTCATCTAGATGCACATTAAAAATATTGGTATGTGCAAAATTTGAAGGAAGTCGAATATGCATATCCAATTCCATACGAAATAATAAATTCCGACAAATTACATATTCATATCCGAATTCTGGTTAAGAGAAATATTTAGATATAGCAAGTTGTAAAGAATCGCCGACTTGATAATCGCAAATGACAGATATAAGGATTGGAAGTTGTGACCCTTTGTGTGTGAGGTACCAGAAGGGGTCGGCAGATGTATATCATCTTCACAACAGATCTTGTGTTAGCATGTGGGAAATTTGAGAAGATGGATGGATGCATTTGGATGCTTATTTCGAAATCTTTGAGCGTTTTGTTTTTCAAAATCTTGAATCCTATGTGGAGAGGTACCAGAAGAAGTGGTCCGATCTCTACCATCTTTATAACAGATCTTGTGTTGATAGAAATATTGAGATGTACCAAGTCTGAATGGAATCGGATTTTAATTTCGAGTCTTATGAGCTTCATGGATACTCAAAATGTTGACCCTTTGTGAGGGGGAGTGGACCGATATATCCCATCTTCACACCAGACCTTGAGTTAGTAGAAATAATGGGATGTGTGTAATATGAAAAGATCTAGATGCCTTTTTTATTTTTTGCTCTTTTTGGTTATTTATGCTCTTTTTGGTTATTTAAACTTAGACCTTTGAGTGGAGGTACCAGAAGGAATGTTCCGATTTCTACCATCTTTATAACAGATCTTGTGTTGATAGAAATATTGAGATGTACGAAGTCTGAATGGAATCGGATTTTAATTTCGCATTTTATGAGCTTCATGGATACTTAAAATGTTGACCCTTTGTGGGGGAGGTACCAGAAGGAGTGGGCTGATATATTCCATCTTCATACCAGACCTTGAGTAAGTAAAAATAATGGAATGTGTGTAACATGAAAAGATCTAGATGCTTTTGCGGATTTTATGCTCTTTTTGGTTATGCAAAACTTAGACATATGTGTGGTAGGTACCACAAGTAATGGTCCGATTACTACCATCTTTATACAAGATATTGTGTTTATGGAAATATTGAGATGTGCCAAGTCTGAATGGAATCGGATATTAATTTCATGTTTTAAGAGCTTAATGGATATGCAAATTTTCTACTTTTTGTGGGGAAGGTACCAGAAGGAGTGGTCCGATATATTACATATTCACACCAGATCTTAGGTTAATAAAATTATTGGGATGTGTGAAATTTGAAGACAATCGGACTCTTATATTACATTTTATGAGAGATGTAATTATTCAAAATGTTGAACCTTTGTGGGGGAGGTACTTGATGGAGTGGACCGATATTGTCCATTTTCGCACCTGATCTAATAGTGACGCAAATATTAGGATTTGCAAAGTTGGAGCAGTATCGGATTATCGTTTCTCTTTCTGTGCAGAAAATATATATTTTTTTAAAATATCGACCTTTTGTTGGGGAGGTACCAGAAGGAGTTGACCGATGTATCTTAACACCAGAAAATCGGACTCTTACTTCACATTAGAGTCCCCCTTTGTGGGGGACGTGGTTGGTGGAGTGGACCGATATTGTCCATTGCAACTGACCAAGCACTGACGCAAATATTAAGATTTGCAATGTTGGAGCGATCAAATCGGATACTCCCTTCGAGAGTTATCTTGCGCTCCAGCCAGACAGACAAACAGACGAACGGACGGGTTTGGTCCAAAGAGACCTAGGGTCTAAAACCTTTATTTCGACTAGTCGCGTTTTGACCGTATCATATGATATATATCCTCTCCAGCCATATGGCTGAGGGTATAAAAAGACGTTTATCCAACCCTCCCCGCGCAGTCGATGTATTCCATAATCAGTGTCATGAACTTTCGATGTGCGTATAAAAAATTTAAAACCATCAACAAGGATACACTTAAATGCCATGCAATGCTGGTTCCGCACATACGCACGCTTTGCATTCACATGGAGCAAGCAAAAATATAGTTCCGGAATGGTAAACGTTTCTTTTTTTGTTTTTTTTCTTTTCAAGCGCAGCACAACAACCTCTCGCACACATGACATTCCATTATTTCGAACACATCCGCCACTGTCTAATGTTAAAAAAGTTAACGGAAACGGATGTGGCATAATATGCCATGGCTTTTGTAACATACTCTCCACGCACACACACTCACACACCGAATACACTCATTCATGGTCGAGTCACGGCCGACGAGTCACTCCTGTGAAAGCACTTGTAACACTTTTCGTATTCACACGCCAAGTTAGTTCGAGAATCATATCATCATAGCACTCTCATCAAAAGTTTGAGTGCTCCGTTAAAATGCCAGTAATTGTTGGAGCAACAACATTATCCTGGCTGTAGTTGTTGTTGTGTTTGCTCTTATTTTCATTTGACTTCTTGTTACTGTTTTTTTTCCTGGTTTCGTCGAGTAGCTGAGATTTTCGTGATGCTACTAACAATAATGTGTTAATGCTAAAGAAGTATGCAGGGTAATCGTTATGGTGGCTACAAATGGAGTTGGAGTGCGTGGGGCAGAAATTCAGGGTGACAGTGTTTAGATGGGAGAGTTGTGAAAAGAGGCAGTTGAGAAGGAAAAATAAATTATTCTCTAGATACAAAGAGCTAAAATCGGGGTTCTTTTTATAACGTCTAGAGGAAGAGCTTGCAATTCTAAAAGACCGCCATAATTTCCTGTGTGCAGGAGATCATATTAAAAAAACTTCTTGAAGGAGATCCTGACACAAATTTGTAAACGTTTTTACGAATATTTCTTAGAACTTAAGCAGCAATCACCATGGATTTTTTAATATATTTTTAAAGGACTCAAATGCTAAAAATGCTTATTTTTTAAATATCCAAGAATCTTCGATTTTTTAAAACTATTTTTTACCGTATTTTATAAAATATTTTTTAAAAATCAGGAAGGTGAAGAACTGTACATTTTCTTCAAATATTTTTCAAGGACTCGCGGTCAAACAACCCTTGATTTTTTTTTAAAAAAGGTTTGTAAAATACTTTCAGGCCTATAATCGTGGATTCTTTAAATTACTGTTCAAGGACTTACGGATTAACGATTGTTTTTAATATTTTTCAGGGTCTAAGAATCCTTAGTTTTTTTTTTTTAATTTATAAAGATCTTAAATATTTTATAAGAATTTACGGCCAAGAACTGAAATTTTTAAAAATACATTTCGAGGATTTACGATCGAATTGGATTTTTCTTAAAATATTTTTTTATCAAAGACTTCCACATTAACAATCCTGGATTATTTTTCTAAAAATATTTTTCAGAGGCTTGGCTTTATTTTAAAATATTTTTAAAGATTTTCCGCCAGAAGAACTGTTTATTTTAAAAGATTTTTCAAGAACTTCCTTGTTTTAAAATTACTCACGGCTAAACAATTCTGGATTTTTTTTAGTATTTTCTAAATATGTCCTGACCAACAATCCTAAATTTTTCTGAATTTCTTACGGATATTTTCAAGGATTTTACAATTTTTTTCAATGATTTCAGGCCTAAGTTTCCTGGATTTTCCTAAAAATATTTTTTCGAGAAATTTTGGGCTAGATTCATGACTTTGTTATCGTTTTCAGAGCGTCCCAACAATCCTGTATTTTTCTGAGAATATTTTTCAAGAATTTTCGGCCCATGAATCGTTTCTTTACGATTTTATTCAAGGTTTTCTGCGCCAAGATTCTTAGATTTTCCTAAAAATATATTTTCATTGTCTTGCGGCTAAGAATCTTGGATTTTTCTAAATATATTGTCAAGGAATTTGAAGATATTTTTCAATGAATTTCGGGCCATGAATCGTATTTTTACGATATTTTTTCAAGGATATTTAGGCCAAGATTCCTGTTTTTTCCTAAAAATATTTTTCAATGAATTTTTGGCATAGAATCTTGATTTTGTTAATCTTTTTCAAAGACTTCTCAACAAACCTGGATTTTTCTGATTTCTTTTTTCAAGGAATTACGGGTTGTCTATAGTGTGTTTACGATTATTATCCAAAGACTTTCAGTTAAAAAATTTCCTCTGATTTTTCTAAAAATATTTATTCAGGAATTTCAGGCATATAATTATGATTTTCTTTTATAATTTTTATGGACTTCGTACCAAAATCTTTTTAATTATATTTCAAGGACGCGAGGGCTAACGGAATTGTGGATTGTTTTAATATTTTCTCAGCATTTCCAGGCCAAGAATCTTGCCCAGGCCAAATATTTGTCAAGGTCTTTCGGACCGAGAGTCCTGATTTTTTCAATAGTTTTTAAAAATCTCCAAGCCTAGAGACTAGTCTTTTTCTCAAAATATATCTCAAGGTCTTCCAGATCAAGAATTTTTGATTTTTTAAAATATTTTCAAACAACTTCGGGCCAAGAATCGTGAATTTAAAAAAATGACTGGCTGACTTTTAAAATATTTGTTGAGGATATCTATAGCAGGCTTTTCTTGCAACAAGAATCTTGGGCTTCTAAATTTTGGGCTAGGATTTTTCTAAAAATATTTTCGGATGATTTTTTTGTTTAAATCTCAAGGTCTTCTCGGCTGTATGGGAGTTTTCAAATCCGTTTTCCAAGGGTTTCCAGGACAAGGTCTTTAAAGACCATTAAACGAAACCCATTTATTATTTTAAACATTTTTCCAGGAACTCCTGAACCTCCTCCGTTTTCCAAGGGTTTCCAGGACAAGGTCTTTAAAGACCATTAAACGAAACCCACTTATTATTTAAAACATTTTTTCCAGGACATCCTGACCGATTTTTGGACCTTATGACTGCTATATAAAACTTCTTCGAGCAATACCTGGTCAATTTTTACTTAACATTTTCAAGGACCTCCTAACTGAAAATCCTACATCAGACCTGACATTTTTATCAAGGACATTCTGAAATAATATGTTTTAAAATGAATTTCAATTTAAGTAAATCGTGTATTTTAAGAATATTTGTTGTAAATCCTATCTGGACATAAAATGGTGGAATTTAAGAGCATTTTCTCGAACTTCCTGATCGAAAATTGTTCCTTTTTTACGAAAATTATTTGAGGACATCCTGACCGAGAATCGTAGATTTCTAAAAAAGTTCTTCACCTTACCTTATCTCTGTGCGCAGAAAAATTGCAGAAGGTATTCCATCTAAAGAGGACCTCCAGGAGCTCCCTTCTCCTCCCCTCCATTCTGCCTTTTCACGAAAAACACAAATAAGTAATTCAACCCATGTAAAATAATCGCACATTTCCGCATCACTGTTCCATACATTCCCTCGCATTCAATCCAATTCCAAAATTGAATGGCAAATTTAATTTAATTGTTTTCACGCTTTAACATGCAGAGTGTTCGTGAATATGCTTGCTCATTCCATGCGTGTAAAGATTTCTAAAAGTCATCCAAAGGACGATAAAAATTGAAGCAGAAAATGCTGATAATTAAGATGAGATATAAAATGTATCTGCTATTTGCTAATGACAACACACATGTTAATACACATGAACATAGTCACACATACACCCACGCACATACCCATTCAGAGGAGTACACACACACATTCACACTCGAAAGTTGTCATGAAAATAATTAAACGCTAAAAATCCAAGTGCTAAATGTAATCAAATGACTATTCGCTTTCTTCAGAGCTGCTGAGTGTTACTGCCGTTGAGATGACTTTGGAAAAATACAACAGCAACAACGTCATCATCATTTCCCTGCCATTCGACTGGAAAATGACAATGACTTAAAGTCAATTAATGTTAAGTACAAGTTTACTGCCGTAAGGAGAGTGAATGGGAGGCACTTTGCCCTTAAGTGGGCTCCATTGTAAAAACGTTTCAATTACAAATAAATCTTGAAGGGCAGAATATTTTCTGTTATGTATGTGTACTGAGTTAGAAGAGCTGAAGGTCTTCTCCTAGAAGAGCTGAAGATTTTCTCCTAGAAGAGCTGGAGGTCTTCTCCTAGAAGAGCTGGAGGTCTTCTCCTAGAAGAAGTGGAGAGCTGGAGGTCTTCATCTAGAAGAGCGGGAGGTCTTCTCCTAGAAGAGCTGGAGGTCTTATTCTAGAAAAGCTGAAGGTCTTCTCCTAGAAGAGCTGGAGGTCTTCTCCTAGAAGAGCTGGAGGTCTTCTCCTACAAGAGCTGGAGGTCTTATTCTAGAAAAGCTGAAGGTCTTCTCCTAGAAGAGCTGGAGGTCTTCTCCTAGAAGAGCTGGAGGTCTTCTCCTACAAGAGCTGGAGTTCTTCTCCTAGAAGATCTGGAGGTCTTCTCCTAGAAGATCTGGAGGTCTTCTCCGAGAAGAGCTGTAGGTCTTCTCCGAGAAGAGCTGTAGGTCTTCTCCGAGAAGAGCTGTAGGTCTTCTCCGAGAAGAGCTGTAGGTCTTCTCCGAGAAGAGCTGTAGGTCTTCTCCTAGAAGAGCTGTAGGTCTTCTCCTAGAAGAGCTGCAGGTCTTCTCAGAGAAGAGTAGTAGGTCTTCTCCTAGAAGAGCTGGAGGTCTTATTCTAGAAAAGCTGAAGGTCTTCTCCTAGAAGAGCTGGAGGTCTTCTCCTAGAAGAGCTGGAGGTCTTCTCCTACAAGAGCTGGAGGTCTTATTCTAGAAAAGCTGAAGGTCTTCTCCTAGAAGAGCTGGAGGTCTTCTCCTAGAAGAGCTGGAGGTCTTCTCCTACAAGAGCTGGAGTTCTTCTCCTAGAAGATCTGGAGGTCTTCTCCTAGAAGATCTGGAGGTCTTCTCCTAGAAGAGCTGGAGGTCTTCTCCTAAAAGAGCTGCAGGTCTTCTTCTAGAAGAGCTGGAGGTCTTCTCCTAGAAGAGCTGGAGGTCTTCTCCTAGAAGAGCTGGAGGTCTTCTCCTAGAAGAGCTGAAGGTCTGGTCTTCTCCGAGAAGAGCTGTAGGTCTTCTCCGAGAAGAGCTGTAGGTCTTCTCCGAGAAGAGCTGTAGGTCTTCTCCGAGAAGAGCTGTAGGTCTTCTCCGAGAAGAGCTGTAGGTCTTCTCCTAGAAGAGCTGTAGGTCTTCTCCTAGAAGAGCTGCAGGTCTTCTCAGAGAAGAGTAGTAGGTCTTCTCCGAGAAGAGCTGTAGGTCTTCTCATAGAAGAGCTGTAGGTCTTCTCCGAGAAGAGCTGTAGGTCTTCTCATAGAAGAGCTGTAGGTCTTCTCATAGAAGAGCTGTAGGTCTTCTCATAGAAGAGCTGTAGGTCTTCTCATAGAAGAGCTGTAGGTCTTCTCATAGAAGAGCTGTAGGTCTTCTCATAGAAGAGCTGTAGGTCTTCTCATAAAAGAGCTGTAGGTCTTCTCATAGAAGAGCTGTAGGTCTTCTCCTAGAAGAGCTGAATGTCTTCTAATAGATGACCGAAATGTCTTCTCCTAGAAGATCTGATCTTCTCCTAGAAGAGCTGGAGTTCTCTTCCTAGAACACCTGAAGGTCTCCTTCTAGAAGAGCTGGAGGTCTTCTAACAGAAGAGCTGAAGGTATTCTCCTAGAAGAGCTGATGGTATTCTCCTAGAAGAGCTGAAGGTCTTCTCCTAGCAGAGCTGAAGGTTTTCTCAGGGAAGACCAGAGGTTTCCTCAAAGAAGCCAAGTATACCGGACGGATTTTCTTTAAACCGTATTCTCCTTGAAATCCAGACGCCTAACCAGAATTTCTTCCCATGGAGTTTTATAATTTAAAAGATCATTAAGGTCAACAACCCCATATAAAATTAAAAAATACTACAGCTCTTCGCAACTTCGACATCCCGTACCAAATTCTTTTCCATAACTGCTTTAAGTTTTAATGCAATTTATTAACCTTTCCTCTCGCGTGTTATGCTCGTAATCCATAACGTCTTAAGTTCTTTACATTTCCGCTTATAACAATCTATGTCGCATAATTTCCAAGAATTGAAATTAGAAACATTCTGAGACACAGTCAGGCTTTATGCCTGTCATTGTGATTATAAAGGTTCCATTCATCCATCCATTCAGCTTACGAGGGATTTCGTATTTCGCGTAGCTTAACAGCAGCTGTCAGAAATGTTTGTTCAACATGCAATAATGCCATAATCATAACTTTAGCGTTTTATTTTATCGCCCCCTTTCCCCTCTTGCAATTGCCTTTTCTTCAACTCTCTATTGTCGGCTGAGGAAGCAGTGGTCATTAGGAAAAATTGCATTGCATTTCCGTGCCGTACAAGATGATGAATTATAACATTTTCAGATTTCCACAAGTTATCCAACACCGTGGCAGAGGAAGTCTTTGCAGGGTTGGAAATTTAGGAGCAATGTGCAAGAAGTACTTTTACAAAGAAAAACAAGTTAAAAAGCATCAGTCGGTTCAACCAATGTTCGATTGTTGTTCACAGCAGATCTTGTTTTAGTAGAAATACTGTGATGTGTGAAATATGAAGAGAACCGAATGCTTATTTCGGGTTATATGATCGTTTTGGTTATTCCAAACTTTTAACCATTTGTGGAGGAGGTATATAAAGGAATAGTCCGATCTCTACCATCTACATCCATAGATCTAGTGTTGATAGAAATATTGAGATGTGTCAAGTCTGAATGGAATCGGATGTTAATTTTGCGTTTTATGAACTTCATGATATTCAAAATGTTTACCCTTTTTGAGGAGGGTAAGGAGTGGACCGATATGTTCCATCTTCACACCAGTTAATAAAAATACTGTGATGTGTGAAACATGTAGATAATCGGGCTGTTATTTCACATTTTATAAGAGTTATAATTATTCAAAAAGTTGACCCTTGTCCCGACCTAGCGCTGATCCTAATATTTGCGGATTTGCGAAGTTAGAGCTAAATCTGATTATCCTCTTTCTGTGCAGTATTTTTTTTTTTTTTTGAAAATTTCGATCTTTTCTGGGGGAGGTACCAGAAGGAGTGGACCGGTTTTGCCCATCTTTTAACTCGATCCAAGTTTGATAATAATTTTACGTTGTACCAAATTTGGAACAAATCGGATACTCCCATCGAGAGTTATCGTGGACACCAGCCAGCCAGAAAAACAGATTGACGGACATCGCTAGATTGACTCCAAATGTCCTGAAACGAATTTGGTCCAGAGATACCTAGGGTCTAAAATGGTTATTTCGATAAGGCAAGTTTTGGTCTTTGCCATGTCGGTCCAATTGTTGATATATAAACTACACAAGGTTGGACACCGATTTCAAGTATTTTTTATATGTAAGTCGTATTTTTCATTTGATTTCGCCAAATTTTGATATTTTGAGTTCTTATTATGCAGAAACTCTATTAGCAAAAGAATATTAATATGGGTCCACATTACCTTATGTAAAGATACCCCCTGATGTTAGTTTTTCAGAGGGTCGTGGCCATATCTTCAATTTGATTTGCCTGAACATTTTTATTTTGGTTTCTTCCATTCTGAGTAATTTTTTCATGTCTGCCTCTCCTGCAAAGTATGGGTAGCATTTATTGTCCGATTAAGATGAAATAATGCACAGTGTATTTGTTTGGTAGAAGGACGAAACTTACTGAAATTGGTTGTAATTGGTTCTGATTAAAATATAGTAAATGATCATACACATATGTTGTAGCCGACTTGATTTCTAACCAGACAGAAAACTGTAAAATGTCCCTAAGCTGAAAAATGTTCCTATTGTCAACAATATTTTAGTAGAAGACATCATATGTGAAATAACTCTGCAAAATAGCTTCCATATAAAGGGTGAAATAAAAAAAACTGCAACAAATTTTTTCATTTTTTTTAAATTCTATTAAATGAAAGCAAAAAATTTCGAAAATAGCATCAAATTTTAGAAAAATTATAGATTTGTTCGAATTGGTCATCTTTGGCACGAATAATGACCTTCAAACGGCCAATGAAACCGTCACACGCTGCCCGAATGTTGTTCTGCGGTATTTTGGCCCATTCCCGGCGAATCGCTTGCTTGAGGTGATTGAAAGTTTGGAATTTTTAGTGCCAACCTTGCTTTCCAAAATACTCCAGACACAATAGTTCAACGGATTGGTATCCGGAGATTTTGGTAGCCATTGTGTGCTGGAAATGAAGCGAGGAACCTCATTTTGTAACCATTCTTCGGTGGCGCGTGCTGAGTACGATGGTGCTGAGACGTGTTGAAATGCCCAAGGTCTGCGGCCAAAATGTTTGCGTGCCCAAGGCTTTAATACACCCTCCAGAATGTTTTCGAGATATTATTCGACATTTTTCTGTTGCCACGGTCGATTACTACGAGCGGAGAGCGGCCATCGGCTGTTATGGCGGCCCATACCATCACCATGGCCGGCACTTGCATTCTGTTGGCCAATCGAAGGTGCACATATTCAGCTGACCTCTTTGGCAAGTAAACACGATCATTTTGTTTCTTTCAAACTGCTGGACAAAAATATTTTCTCATCGGAGAAAACCAAATTCGGGAGTTCACCATTTTCGGCCAAGCGAAGCAACTCTTTAGCTCTTTTGAGTCTATTTTCTTTCTGTTGCGGTGTAAGTTCTTGCAATTTTTGGAATTTCAATGGTTTTACCCCGGGCTTACTTTTTCAATATTTGCCGAATGGAATATTGCGATATGTTCAGCTCACAAGCCATTTTTCGGCCACTGCGACGCGGGTTTCGTTCAAGTCGCTTCTTTACTTTTCGAACCAATTCTGCTGATGTTGCTGTTTTCTTCCTTCCACTTCCTTGACGTCGGGATACGCTACCAGTATCACTGTAACAAGCAATGGTTCGAGACACAAAATATTTATTCACATTTAAGTGCTGGAGTGCTCTAACGATAGCCACTTGTGCTTTTCCAGCCAAATATAAAGAAATCACACTATCACGCTTGAATTTCATCACGAATAACTGTTTTTCTGGAAAACTCTCGCCAAAATGATTTTGTACCCTTTTAAACAATATTATGAACTGTCACTGGAATAATTTTTAAAGCTGTCGGACGAGTGGCTTAGAAATGACAGCAGTCTGAATGTTGGTTGCAGTTTTTTCATCTCACTCTGTATATGAGGGAAATACGAAGACGTGGGCCTGCATAAGTAATTTTTGTCATAGGTTGAACTACTAACTATTTGTATGATCTTTAAATACTTAAATATTGGGAGACACCGTTATATAGGGGACCATACGAAAACATGGACCGGCATGGCGCATTTACGAATTTAACCTGCCTACTGGCAAAATACACATGTGCGCAAAATGTAAGCTTCAATTTGTTCTAAAGATAGTGTGATCACAATAGGCAGACAGACACACAGACAAAAGAACGTCGGTAAATCGGCTCAGAATTTTACTTTTCTCAAAATACGTTCCGATTTAAATATATCTGTTATATATATCCTCATCTGATTTCATGTAAAAGATATGTTCCAATCAGAAAGCCATTACAGGCTTCTAATATCAATAATATTTGGTAGTAAACATCATATAAACTCTGGAAATGCCTCTGAAAATGTTATTCAAAATCGGTTCCGATCCAGTAATCTATTTTTTCATATATAGGGTATCAAATATTCGGCCTCATATTACTTCGATCTTTCCCTGACTAAATATAAATGTAGGGTTCGCCCTTTTTTTCTAACAAAAACTCGTTCAACATGGTCCAATTATGCATTTGGACCTAAATTCGCTCCGAACAGTGTACGTTATCCTGCTGTCTGATTGAAACATGAGTAGGGTCTTCCATATCTATAGTCAGATTTTTATGAAAAATGTATCCCCTTCATTTCTCATTCATCCACTTTGTAATGTTTCGATATTTGCCGAATGAGATTTTTATACCACCCCTCGTATACCATATAACACTTATGAATTTGAAATTCTTCTATACATTTGTATGCATGTGTATAGCTCCTTCGCCATCGTTACCATTACAATACTAAACACAGATTTCCTTCCGGCTAAAACCATTTCCCAACCAATGATATTTGTCCAAATGCTCAAACTGCTCATTGTCATGAAATGTATACCCAACCGGTTTAGTGGCGGTCAGCCAACTTTCAGGCATTCAAAATCAGTATTCGCATTATTCAACAGTGCATTGTTTACATTTCGAATTAAGCACAAAGAGAGATTAAAGCACGATACCGAATTGAATTATTACCAATACAATGCAAGAATTGTGTCAACTTACCTTTGGGATATATCGTTGGATTATTATAGGCGTTAAATTGACATGGCATATTTTTTACATTATTCACAAAACCCATTGACATGCGTGAAACCGATGTGCGCTGGAAGGGGGGGAAGAAGAAATGTAAACAGACATAAAATCAGATAACAATAATTATTTGTCAATTAACATTAAAAAGCATAATTATAACAATCCAACTCACCTGATGTGGTGCTATTGAATCGATATCCGATAATGGACAGGAAGCTCGATGTTGTTGTTGAAATTTCGGTTGATAGGGTTCCAGCATACGAATTTTACCCCAGCGATTAAAGAACAGGACAATGGCACCGACCCACAGCATCAGCACTAGGCCAACAATGAGAACTTCTTCGGTGCGTACTATGATTTTGGGTCCTGTAAAAAAAAAAAACAAAACCAAAATGTGTTAAAGGGCAAATAGAAGTAAATATTTTTCTACAAATAAATATCAATCATTTTTTATGTTGATATCCGTTGATGTGAGCATGACGGGATGGGATAATTTTTAAAGAAAATATTTATTCAAAGGATTTTCAAACAAGAAAGGAGTCAATCCATCAAAATAGAAAAAAGTAACAGAAACAAACAACCGCAGGATACCCAAAACAAACAGCGAATGAAATGTGGTTCGCTTTGTGGTCTGTCGGTGATGTGGGATGTTTGCCGCATTTCAACAAAGAAATTGGCTTTTGAAGTTCATCGGGCAATCGAAGAGGTTTGAGCGGTGTGTGTTTTGGTTTCATTTGTGAGTGGTATTTGATGTTGGTTGGTATCAATTGCGTTTGGGTGATTTTTTGTAACGCTTTGTTATTGAAGTCAGTGTAAAAAATTAACTTGTGTGACTGTTTCAAGCCTTTGTAGTACCTAATTTATTTTTGTGTGAAAATTTAATGTTTAAAGCCCTCAAAGCCAAGTCGTGAATTGTGAAGAACGAATGAAATCTCTTGAAAATTTATTTTTGTGGAGTATAGATTCTTAATAGTCCGTCAAGGTTATAAAGTAAAGGATTTCGAAAGATATAATCGTTGATACCCCTGCAGTGGATTTTAAATAAAACATTTTTGACGGTCAATGATGGATGTGATTAAGATATAAATAAAAAAATAAAATATTTTCAAGAAAAGATTTTTAAGGTTTTGTCGTGGATTTTTAAAATACAACCTTTTGGGGTCTCTAAAGCAGGGTTAACCAAAACATGACCCATGTAAAATTCAACACACCTTGCACGCAATCTTAATATTGTATATAAGACTCACCATCAATCAGTAAACTCACCACCAGAACTGTTCACTTGTAGTCAGTAGCTTTTCAGTTTTCAAAGTGGGAGGCCCGGTTGTGTGATTTCATGATTTTCAATTTCGAGAAGAATACACACACAATGTTTACCGAGAGAGGGAGAGTTACTCTCATGTCTTCATGAAACACGAATTGTGAGGTACTTTAATTATCGCAATCGAAGATTTTAGATGCAAAATTTTTCAAGAACTCCCAAAGCCGTTGTTGTGAATTTTCAATGTAAAATTTTTTTCCCAATCGAATTTTTAATGTCTTAGTGATCAATAGCCAATGTAACCGTGAGTCCTTTAAAAATTATATTTTTTAAAGTCCGCTTAAAAAAAAGAATTTTCAAAAGAAAAAGAAATTTCAAAAGAATTGCCGAAAACACATTACTCTTGTCGTAAATTCCAAGATGTGATCTTCAAGGACTCCCAATGTCTTCGTCGTGAATTCAAAATTAGGATTTGGAAACCGCTCTTAAAAACAAAGGGTCAGAAATGATTCCCAATGCCCTTATAGGGATTTTGAAGACAATATGTTCAAAAACCACAAAGGCCTTGTTGTGATTGTTCGAGACAATAACTTTTAAGACCTCCCAAGAGAAATTGGGAGCACTTCAAATTCAATTCGTCGATTATTAAATTCAAGATTGTTGAGTGACTTACAAATTTTCCCCTCCCCAATTTTTTGAAATAATCGGATTAAGATTCTTTGAAGTTCTCACATTTTAGGTGACTTCGTCAATACGAAAATTATTTTGGTGAAAAAATTTAACACTCAAACAAACGCATCTTTTTGTTAATTTTTTTCCAAAATATTGTTAAGAACTCCCCATGAATGTCAAAATATTTTAGAAATTTATTTGACATAAAAGTCTCAGAAGACATTTGAAATCTAAGATTTTCCTAAAAGACATTTTAGGTTTTGTGCAAAAATCTCTAACAGAGTATCATTTTAAAATGTCAATGTCAAAGACAAAAATATTCTTCATCAAATTTCGCTGTATGAAATTTTTATATTCTCAGCCATATTGCTAGAGAGGATATATGTCATTTGATTCGGCCAAAACGTGCCTCATTGAAATAACGGTTTTAGACCATAGGTCTTTTTGGACCAAATCCGTTTCAGAACATTTGGAGTCGATCTAGCAAAGTCCGTTGTCTGTCTGTCTGCAGGCTAGTGCTCCCGATAACTCTCGAAGGGAGTATCCGATTAGGCCCAAACTTGGTGCATCGTAATATTATCAAACTATGATCGAGTTCGGAAATGGGCAATATCGGCCGACTCCCACCTCCCCAACAAAAGATCAACATTTTCAAAAACAAAAATATTTTACTGCACACAAAGAGAAAGGATGATCCAATTTTGCAAATCCTGATATTTCCATCAGTGCTTGGTCAGGTGCGAAAAAGGACAATAGCTGTAAACTCCATCAAGTACATCCTCCACAAAGGATCAAAATTTTGAATATCCATGAAGTTCATAAGGCGCGAAACTCATGTCCGATTCCATTCAGACTTTGCATATCTTAATAGCCGTAAACTTCATCAAGTACCTCCTCCACAAAGGGTCAACATTTTGAATATCCATGAAGCTCATAAGGCGCGAAACTAAAATCTGTTTTAAAGAAGGTAGGGGTTCAAGATTTTGAAAAACAAAACGCTCAAAGAAAGCGAAATAAGTATCCAAATCCACCCATCCATTCCTCAAATTTCCCACATACAAACATTTTTGCTAACACAAGATCTGTTGTGAAGAAGATATATACATATCTGCAAACCCATTCTGGTACCTAACCCACAAAGGGTCTCAATTTTCAACATTTTTATCTGTCATAAGTTGCGAAACATGTCAGTGATTCGTTACGATTTGCTATATCTAAATATTTCTCTCAACCAGAATATGATAGGAACATGGAATTCATCGGAATTTATTTCGAATAAAATAGAATACAAATGTTAGATTTCCTTTAAATTTTGCACGCATCAATATTTTTGACTGTATTAGATGAATTATGAAAATGGAATACTTCGGTCCGCTATATCTGGTACCGCACACAAATTTCCACATTTTCCAAAAATGTAGACGATATAGTCCAAATATTGCACGTTTTAATATTTATATTAGACTTAGGTCAGATACGAATTTGACAATATTGGCCAACTGATTCAGATCCTCCCCCACAAAGGGTCAACAGTGTGAATAATCATAACTCACGGCTGGGGGTATACATCTGTCGGCAAAACCGAATGGTACTATTTATCTTTTTTTTTTTTTTTTGTTCAATTAATTGAATTCATCACAGCTTAAGAGGATGTGGGTGAGGAGGAGGAGGTGTATATCCGTTGAATTTTGTTAAGGCAAGGTTCAGTGTATCTTCCACCTACACCAATGCCATGGAGCCATGAAAAAAGAAAGAAAAGGCATTTTTGGTTGACAAAATATTGGGGTTTCCCTTTTTGTGTTTGTTTGAAAAGATTTTGTTAAGGATGCTCAGGACGATGACAACGTTGTCGATGATGATGATTTTTTGTCAAAATTAAAATGTGAATCTCTCCCCCTCTCATATACGGCTGACTTTCACTCATGTGGTAACAAGACCTGAGTAGAGAATCAAATTAAAATTTATTCAATCAGAAGGGAACACGAGCAATATTTTTTCCATAAGAGAGGGGTCAGAGTGCTACCAAAACAATTTATATTGTCCTTAGAAGAGAGGTCTTGTTTTGAAATATGTGTTCACATTATTTCTCATTTCTGTTTTTTTTTTATTTTGCCAAATAATTCCCAAAGAATCCCTTTTGTTATATAAAATATTTCGTCGACTAAAGCCCAATACTTTTTCAAAATAAATACTTGGTTTTGATGGAAGGTAGGGTTGCGGGGCGTGAGAAAGTTTATTTTTAAAATTAATTTTCATTTGCTCCTTTAAAAAATATTGAGTCATATGTGGTTTAGTTGCCCTCTTTTGTCCCTTGTACTCACCTTGTGCCATCATATTTGTAGCGTTGACTGTCTCTGTGCTGACGATATCTTCTCGACTGCTCAGATAGTCTGTGTCGATGGGTGAGGCAGATGCAGTCTCTTCGATTTCCACTATGAAATTTGTACCTTTCCAACCAGAGCCCCATTCTGAAGAGGACGAAATATCATAAAATTGAAGGGAAAATGTTGCTGTCTGTGTAACATACCTTCTGACACTCCTGGCGATGAATCAACACCCGCTAATATTTTCTCCAGTTTGAAAACTGCAAGGAAAAGGAAAGAAATAAATTCCATCAATAAATATGTAATATATTCGAATAAAATAACAAGTTAAAAATTATCAGTCGGCTTTGCCTACAGATGTTTACCCTCAATATTTTATCTAATGTCGATATAAATATTGGTATGTGCAACATTTAAAGAAATCGAACATTTATATCCTATTTAATACGAAATCATAAATTCCGATAAATTACATATTTATATCAGATTTCTGGTTAGAAGAAATATTTAGATATATCAAGTTGCAAAGAATCGCTGATTTGTTTCGCAAGTTATGACAGATAAAAGTATTAACAATTGTGATCCTTTGTAATGGAGGTACGAGAAGGGGTTCGCAGATATATGTCATCTTCACAACAGATCTTATGTTTGCCAAAATTTTTGTATGTGTGAAAGTTGGATGCTTATTTCACTTTCTTTGAGCGTTTTGTTTTTCAAAATCGTAAACCCTATATGGGGGAAATACCAAAAGGAATGGTCCCATCTCTTCCACCTTTATACTGGATCTTGTGTTGATGGTAATATTGAGATGTGCAAAGCCTTCATGTAATCGGATGTTAATTTCGCGTTTTATGTGCTTCGTGGATATTGAAAATGTTGACCCTTTGTGGGGGAGGTACCAGAAGGAATGGATCGATATATTCCACCTCCACAGCAGATCATGTACTAGTAGAAATAATGGGATGTGTGAAATATGAAAAGAACCTGGTGCTTATTTCAGATTTTATGATCGTTTTTGTTATTCAAAGCTTTGAGCCTTTGTGAGGGAAGTACCAGAAGGAATGATCCGATCTTTTAAACGTATCTTGGCTGGATGGAAATATTGGGATGTGTGTAATTTGGGGACAATCGGACCCTTACAAGACATTGTATAAAAGTTATAATTATTCAAAATGTTGCCCCTTTTTGGGGCGGGACCTCGATGGAGTTATATAGCCAGACAGAGAAATAGAGTTTTTTTTAGTCACTTATTGTGAAATTTAATGAAGAATTTTTATATTTATGTCATTGAAATAATCTATAAAAATTGGGTTTTAGGATAAATTGGCATAAACTTGCATGAAGTAAGGCCTTAACCATAAAATGAGTTTTTAATATTTATAAATTCCTGGCGTTTTGATGGGACCTTCACTAAAATTTTATGGCAAATAACTTTACAGAATATTTTAACTTGCTTAATCCTGTTTAATGGAGGGGTTTATTCATACTATGGGTGAAGTGGGACATTATTGTATTTGGAACAATTGTAATATATTAACACCATATTTCTTCTCCAGAAAAATGTATAATGATGATCTATAAAGTATTAAATATTATATTGTGTTTCAATAAAATATTACTAATAAATGTTTCTATTTTATTATAGGCTTGGATTCGCAACTTCTTGGGATTTACGACACAGATTTGTAACATAAATAGATTTTGTTAATAATTTAAGTTAGTTTAATAAAATAATGTATTTGTTATAAATAAATGTAATTTACGCCAAAAAAGAAATAGTTTTCGTTTTCCTATTCTTCAATTGAATGTAGGTTGTAATGCATTTTTTTACGCCTGAAAGTATGCTTCAAGTTATAAAATAAACACTATAATAAGAAACACGGTAACACTGGCAAAGACATGCGGATAGCGCCATCTATTGAATCACATGATTGAAAATTGACGATTTTTTTTGTGGATGCTGAATTTTGACATTTTTATTACAGTAAAACATGGCTATAACAGACATCGGTTTTATTAAACATACATTTTAAACAGCTGCTTATAAGGAGTATTGACTATAAAATATAACAAAAGAAGACGGGATTTCAGTTTTTATACCCATTATTTATATCCACCATTCTATGGAGGGTATATTAATTTTGTCATTCCGTTTGTAACTCCTCGAAATACTCGTAATAAGCGATATCTGTCTGTATGTCTATTGTTATGATGCTTTCTTTTGAACAAACTGAGATGAAGGCTACAATTTGGCCCACTGGGCTTCATTTGAGAGATATTTTTACCGACTTTTGTTGAAATTTTTCAAGTTCCTTCAAAAGGTTGAAGTGTATTAAAATTTCGGCTCGATCGAACTTAACTGCTTTTTTAATTGTTAATTATATGCTTGTAATGGTCTTTAACAGAAAAATGCCCACATACATTCTGTGCAAATATTACGATTGGACACAGCTAGCGTGTTATATAGAATTATTAGAAAAAATTAAGCGAAATAGTCTTTCTTCGTACACTACTTTAAATTTTGCTTCCTTCGAATGTCATTGTATGTCCTAATCAGAGTGGGGAATAAACTGGCCGACACGACCAGAGTGACATAAAATTCCCCCTTGGGCTTGACGTATTTCCGTTAAATTGGTTTTCTGCGAAAATGTTGTCTGTATAACTGCATTCCTCAGTAAAAACATGTCAAAATTTGACATTCAAAAAAAAAATTTCCCATTTTGGATCATGCGTTTCAATAGATGGCGCTATTTACGCATCATTGCCAGTGTTACCGTTTTTCCTGTCAGTGCAGTTCATTAAAATCTAAAGCATGCTTACAGGCGCAACAAAATACACTGTAAATCGGTAAATCGGTAAGTATGTGTAAGTGAGAGGCGCCTGTTGTATTCAAAGTGTTAATTCCGTAGAGTGTGTGTGTGCGCCAGTAAAATGCGTAGCAGCCGTGCAATTAATTTGAATTTTAAGCTCCTAGAAAATCAGTTCTAATTTGAATTATAGAAATAATATTGGGTATTTTATTGCTAAATTGGCATAATCCTATCCAAGTCAGTTTAATTTGCGTGATGGTCGTCCATTTCTAGCACAAATTTTATGAAAATCATAAGAAATTAAACACAACATTAAATAAATGCAAATTTTTTTATTAATTTAATAATATAAAATATACTTTAACAAAAAATAACAACAATACAGCATATCATACACCGTTTTAAGGTACATAACTTGAGTAATTCATTCAAATAAAAATAAAAACAAAAATAAAACAAATTTTTGCAAAACTGCATCTTCAGTTACAACATGGAGGTACATATTGATATTAACCTGTTAACGTCACCTGCAAAAAAATAAACAAAAATTGAAATGTCAATATATAAATAAATTAAAAAAAAAAATAAATAATATAAATAAATGAAATAAAATTAATTATTTAATAAATTAATACAGTTTACATTAGATTACATCATACCCTACACCACAAGGTGGTCAGGGTATTATGTCTTTGTGCATTTGTTTGTAACAGGCAAAAGGAAACGAGATAGACCCATAGTTCCTTTTGATGATCTGCATAGAATCACTTTCTGAGTTGATTTATGCATGTCAGTCCGTCAGTCCGTTTGTCCGCCCGTCCGTCCGTCTGTCCATGCATTCTTGTGAACAAAATGCAGGTCGCATTTATTATCCGATTGTGATGAAATTTTCCAAACAACATTTGTTTGGCCCAAGGACGAACCCTATAGAAATTGGAGATAATCGGTAAAAATTTAGATATAGCTCCCATATATATCTTCGTCCGATCTGCCTTTTATTGTGCACCAAACGTGTAATATCAGTCCGAATAGTATGGAATTTTGCACATATAACCAAATTAGGCCTGAAAATAATTATGCCAAATTGGATCGAAATCGGTTCAGATATAGCTATAGCTCCCATATATATTGTTCATCCGATTTGTTATTTTTGTCCTCCGCAGCCGTAATATGCACTCTGTAACAACAATATTTGGGGAAATATATCAAATGCAGCTCAGAAATACCTTTGCTAAATTTTATCGAGATCGGTTCAAATTTGGAAATAGCTTCCATATATATCTTTATCTGATTTCAAATTAATTTTGCATCAAATGGGCAATACAATTCCGAATTTAAAAGATTCAAATGCTTCGGCATATTTAGTCCTTTGAATTTTAAATTATAATTATAATCATAGGGTGTATGATTGGATTCTCTCACAAAAACTTTTAATTGTTATGTGGAGCTCAACTAAATTAGCAAAGTGGTGTAGGGTATCATAAAATCGGCCCCGCCCGACTTTAGGACTTTCTTTACTGGTTTTATCTTGTTTCAGTTATAAAGTATAACTCTCGTATACTGAGAAATTGACTTTCTTCAGCTTTGGAACTTTCCAAAAAGAAACCTGATCAGCATAATATTCTATGTCGATTTAGCGATGTCTGTCCGTCTGTGGAAATCACTCTAGCCTCTGAACGAATTGAAGCAGGTTGATAAAATTTTACTCAGATGTGTCTTTGGTCTGCAGGATTTTCAGGTATAACCTCTAGAAAATGGGATCTTCCTATATTCGATATTTTTATGATTTTAGCGACAATATGCACCGGAATTGTTTAAAAATTTGTAATGAATGTTAATAATAGGTACTACAGCCTGTGGCAGAAAAAAGTCTAGGTCTTTGTATAACCCCTATATAAGGGAGGCTCCCTATATTCGGTATTTCAGCGGCATTATTCACCGGAATTGTTTCAAAATTTGTATTTGCAGTTCGTAACGGGTACTGCAGCCTGTGACAAAATTCCCTATACAGGCCCAGGTCTTCTGTATTTTGCTGATTTTAGCGACACTATTCAGCGGAAAGCTTAAAATTTGGTATTTGAAGTTCCTAATGGGTATTACAGTCTGCGACATAAAATTTTCTATGCAGGTGCACGTTTTCGTATAGAGCCCAAAATAACAGTAACTTCCTGTATTTGGTATATATAAGATATTAACAAAATTTTAAACGAATTCTATTTTTTTTTCAATAGCATATTTCAGCTCTACTCCTTCACACAATACGATATTACTAAACAATTAAGTATTTTTTTTTTTTTGTAAAATTATATAATTATGGTACATATTTCCACAACCACCACCATATCTCAATCTCAGATACATTTCGTACTATTATAGTACACATTTCCGAAACCACCTCCATATGACCAGGCTACCATACGAACAGCGACCCTAATACTAAATTTCAGATTTCAACCACTATCTGTTCACCCAATACCGAATTGTACCAGTACTATAGTACTATTTAGTACTTTTTGTGGACTTGTAGTACTAAATAGCACTAGATTTGGTACAATTTGGTATTGGGTGAACAACAGGGACACCAATCAAAATTTCATGTTAGAAGTAAAATTTTAGAACATTTTCTAAATTTCAAGTTAGAATTTCCAAAAAAAAACCCTTTGGTACATCTACACTGACTCTCGTTTAAAATTTCAGAATTCCAGCTCCATCGGCTAAGCACAATTCCAATTTGTACCAAATTTTATACCATTTAGTACACAAAAGTACGAATTTTCAAAGCCTCCTACATACCGCAATCCGATAGTCTCATTATAAGTCCAATTCCAAATTTTAGGATTCCACCTCTGCTTTTTTCGCTAGAATACAAATTGTAATTTATTTAGAACATATAAATTCTAAACTCCGATAGTAATCTTACTTCCAATTTTCAGAGTACCAGCTCTATTGGTTCATCCAAAATTCAAATTGTACCAAATTTTAATGCACTTAAGTACAATGTTTCATAACTACCTATCTCATACAGTACAATAGAAATCTTATTTTCAAATTTCAGGATTCCAATTCTACTGGTTCAACCAAAATTTAAATTGTAACAAATGTAGCACCATTTGATACTTTTCGTGCCCTTATGTACAAATTTCGAAAACTATATCCATATTCCAATCCTATACTCAGGCAGTAATGTTAATTTCAGGATTCCAGCTCCATTCGTTCCTCCAAATTTAAATAAATTCCAATTTGTACCAAATTTAGTACCATTTAGTACACATAAGTACACATTTCCAAAATCTCTCCGTCATACAATGCAATAGTTATCTTACTTTAAAATTTCAGCATTCCAGCTCTATCGGTAAACCAAAATTGTACCAAATTTAGTACCATTTAGTACTTTTCGTGCACATAAGTACAAATTTCGTATCTTCCTCCATTCACCAATCCTACTCTCCACAATAAATGTTAATTTCAGGATTCCAGCTCCATCCGTTTCCAAAACTACCTACAAATACCAATCATTCACTTCGACAGTAATCCTTTTTCCAATTTTCAGGACACTACCTCTATTGGTTGACCCAAATCTAATTTGTACCAAATTTTGTATCATTGAGTACACATAAGTACTAATTTCCAAAATATATCCGTCCTACAATGAAATAGTTATGTTATTTTTAAATTTCAGCATTCCAGTTCTATCGGTGAACCAAAATTGTACCAAATTTAGTACCATTTAGTACTTTTCGTGCACATAAGTACAAATTTCGAAACTTCCTCCATATATAAATTCCACACTCCAGTAGTGTTCGTTTCAAATTTCACTATTCCAGTTCAATCCGGTCTTCCAATATCAATTGTACTAAATTTAGTACCGTTTAGCACTTTTCCTAACACATGAGTACACACTTCCAAAACTACCTCCTTACATCGGCTCTCCTTCTCAACATTAAATCCCATTCCAAATGTCAAGTTTTTACCTCTAACCGTTCATATGATACGAAATGGTACCAAATGTGCTACTTTCTAGTACTTTTGGTACACTTATAGTGTGAATTTCCTAAAACCCTTTGATACATCTATCATACCAGTGGCCCCTATTCAAAATTTAAGAGTCTTAGCTCTAGTACTTCCTCAAATGCAAAGGGTGCCATGTTTAGTACCTTTTAATACATTTCGTACCGTTCTAGTTTGAATTTCCAAAAACCCATCTTTATCCTACCCCTTCGGACTAAGAGTGACTCTTAAACAAAGATTTTAAGATTCTAACTGCAGCCGTTTCGTCTAGGCGTTCAAAATTTATTTTTTCACATTTTTGGCCCTTTGTGGGAGCGGAAAAACAAGGTTTGGGCGATATTGTCAATGTTTTGCATCGGTCCTAAGTCTGATACAAATATGACGATGTTTGAAGTGTCAATCAAATTCGATAGTGCATAAGCTTTAAGCAAAATCAAAATTTTTATAAAAAATCGCTATAGCAGACCCGGAGGTATTCGCCATAGAAAGCCTTAATGTTACCTATGGTCTACAGAAGACCTTGATTCCCATTTTTCAACAACATAACATAACATTTAAATTGAGTTCAATTTAATGGCAAATTAAGCAGCTATTCTCATAAGCAAAACATTTCGCATTTCAAATACCGAATTTAAAATCCCAAATTATATTCCCATTGTTTATTTCGGCACGTTTATGCGTTCTCTGTCATTGAACAAACAATGCCAGTACCGCTAACGGAACGATAAACTTTTTTTAACTCATAAATATACAATCTGAAAACAACAAATAAAAAAACTTGTCTGCAGCAAATTTCTAGCATCCTGCAGTTCGTATTTCTTCTTTTCATTCTTAAATAGCCATAAAAAACAGACAACAATCATTTCAGCAGAAAAGACCAACGGAAAAAAATCAAAATCTAATCTGAAATACCGCCGCAGAGTATTCTCCGGTACAACGAAATAACACAGAACATCAGTGTTGCGCCAACAGCGCCCGTAGACCGCAACAAGAAAAACACCGAAAACGGTGTCAGGGAAAAAAAACTACTAACCGAAATTGTACTCATTTTCAGATTGTTGCATTTTTTTGTTGGCCCAGTGCCAAACCATGCATGCACCAAGAAAGTGAGCTAAATAGCCAACCTCATCCAGCCATTTAGCCATCTAACGAACCGACTAAGTCAGCCAGCCAGCCAGGCATCCAAACAAACAACCAACTACTCGTACAGAGAAATCCTAGAATCATAGACCAAACAAAGAACGTGAGATTGACTTTTATTGCATTGCTCGAATGCTGAGCAGCAGAGCATACCAGGAGTTATAACCAAAGTTGCCATTTCGTTTTATGTCAGTGAATAAAATTTGAACTAAAGTATTTTTAAGGGCGTGGTTATAGACTAGATTTGTATTCCTTTTCAGAAAAAGTAGGGTTCGATATAAATTTTGGTACCAATATAACTCCAAAATATGGCAACTCTGTCCAAAAACTACTAAATAATGCAAGCAATCTGATATGTTGACGAAACAAAACATACAAAATGAAACAATGAAAACGATTTTCGCAAAACAAATGGCTACACATTGTTCTACTGGGAATGAAACAGTTTCCTTAATGATAAATGACAGAATAATGTTGACAATGTGTTGAAATGGAATACTTTGCCAGAAATAAATGTCTCCGTAACATAGTTCCCAATAAGGTAAATAGGAACTGCATTCATGATTTCTTTATTTTTCGGCAATACTTTCAAATATTATTCTTTTTAAAATTGATAAATAAAAATAATTTAATCTGGTCCTTTAATCCGGCCTACAGCTTGAGGTCTTCTACTGTCCATAGAAGACCTTAAGGTAGAAAACCAAGGTCTTCTACTGTCCATAAAGGACCTTGAGGTCTTCTACTGTCCACAGAAGACCTTGAGGTCTTCTACTGTCCATAGAAGACCTTGAGGTCTTCTACTGTCCACAGAAGACCTTAAGGTCTTCTACTGTCCACAGAAGACCTTAAGGTCTTCTACTGTCCACAGAAGACCTGTCTGCCCATAGAAGACCTCAAGGTCTTCTATGGACTGTAGGAGACCAAGGTCTTCCACAGCCAATAGAAGACCTCAAGGTCTTCCACAGCCAATACTAGACCTCAAGGTCTTCCACAGCCAATAGAAGACCTCAAGGTCTTCCACAGCCAATAGAAGACATGGACAGTAGAAGACCTCAAGGTCCTCTATGGATAGTAGAAGACCTCAAGGTCTTCTGTGGATAGTAGAACCTTAAGGTCTTCTATACCAAATAGAAGACCTCAAGGTCTTCTATAACCATTAGAAGACCTCAAGGTCTTCTATAGCCATTAGAAGACCTCAAGGTCTTCTATAGCCATTAAAAGACCTCAAGGTCCTATATAACCAAGAGAAGACCTCAAGGTCTCCTATAGCCAAGAAAAAACCTCAACGTCTTCTATAGCCAAGAGAAGACCTCAACGTCTTCTATAGCCAAGAGAAGACCTCAAAATCTTCTATAGCCCAGAAAAGACCTCATGGTTTTCTGTAGCCCAGATCTTCTACAGCCCAGAGAAGACCTCAAAATTTTCTATAACCCAGAAAAGACCTCATGGTTTTCTGTAGCCCAGATCTTGTATAAACAATAGAAGACCTAAAAGAATCCCGAAGAAGACCTTAAGGTCTTATATAGCCCGAAGAAAACCTCAGGGTCTTCTGTAGCCCGACCTCAATGTTTTCTGTAGCCCAGAGAATACCTCAAGGTCTTATTTAGCCATTATAAGACCTCATGGTCTTCTAGAGCCAATTGAGACCTCAAGGCCCTATAGGTTGTAGATGACCTCAAGGTATTCTACGGCCAGTAAAAGACCTAAAGGTCTTATACGGCTAGTAGAAGACCTAAAGGCCTTCTATAGTCAGTAGACTTATTCAGGTCTTCTATGACATATAGAACACCTCCAAGCAATATATGGCGTATAGGAGTCCTCCAGGTCATCTATGGCGTATAGGAGTCCTCCAGGTCTTCCATGACATATAGAACACCACCAGGCCATATATGGCGTATAGGAGTCCTCCAGGTCATCTATGGCGTATAGGAGACCTCCAGGTCATCTATGGCGTATAGGAGACCTCCAGGTCTGCTATGGCGTTTAGGTGACCTCCAGGTCTCCTATGGCGTTTAGGTGACCTCCAGGTCTCCTATGGCGTTTAGGTGACCTCCAGGTCTCCTATGGCGTATAGGAGACCTCCAGGTCTCCTATGGCGTATAGGAGACCTCCAGTTCTCCTATGGCGTATAGGAGACCTCCAGGACTCCTATGGCGTATAGGAGACCTCCAGATCTCCTATGGCGTATAGGAGACCTCCAGGTCTATAGGCGACCTCCACGTCTCCTATGGCGTATAGGAGACCTCCAGGTCTTCTATGGCCTATAGGCGACTACCAGATCTTCTATGGCGTATAGGCGACCACAAGGTCTTCTAAGGCGTCTAGGAGACCTCCAGGTCTTCTATGGCGCCTATGAGACCTCTAGGCCGTTTTTGGCGTATAGAAGACCTACTACCCTTCTATGGTGTTTAGAAGTTCTCCAATCCTTCTATGGCGTTAAGAAGTCCTCCAATCCTTTTATGGCGTATAATATGCCTCCAGGTCTTCTATTGGCTATGGAAGACTTTGAGGTATATCATTGCCTCTAGAAGACCTTGAGGTTTTTAATGGCTATAGAAGACCTTCTATACCGAGATCTAGGTTGAAATGGATCCCATTTCTCTATATTTTTATCTTTTTATGTGTAGAGTTTGGCAGAATAATCATTTTCAATATTAATATTTGAAATCCCTGTTTGCAGATACTTTTATAAATTCTGATTATCGCCTTGACAATTTGAAGGGGAAAACACGTGAAAATTTCTATACCATCGCGATAAGACAGCTGTTCATATTTTATATTTTTGTTCCAAAAATTTTTTAAAAACACGTTGAGAAACTTGAAGATAAGGTCTCCATTAAACAGAGGGGAAAATATACTCTCTCAATGACTCGTTGGCTTATGGGCGGGCAAGCAGCAGTGCTTCAACACAAACAAGTACTTGGTAAGTAAAGTTTTAAAGTTAACTTTATGAACGAATATTGGGGTGGTCCAATAGAGGGTGGATAGCGAAATGGGAAATTATTATTTTTACCAAATGAATGCGAGTCAAATCTCTACAACTTTGTCGTACTGAGCGCTCCATAGATTTTTTTAGAAAATACATATTTTTTTCAAAAATGTTAAAATATTTTTTTTTTACAAATTATATTTATATACTCAGAAAAAAAGATATTTTTTCAGAAAAATTGCTTAATCTGACAAATTTAGGAAAACAATGTCAGTCAATTTACCCCACTTAACAAATAATTCCCAATTTCTTCTACATACATTCTCTCCCATCCACCCCATTATTTACCTATATAAGCTCCTCTTATGGCGATGTTTGCTTATCTAAAAGTACTAGAATCAATATAACCGTTTGTTGGTTTGTTTGTTTATGTCGAGAAAAAACTTTCTTTTCTTCTGAGACTCTGGAAACAAAAGAAAGGGGGCCAAAATTATAGCCAAAAGACAAACAAATGATCTTGAATGCATTGCAAGGCACGCATAATATCCACCAACTCGAAGACAAACTTTTTTCTCCGTTGCGGAAGAAGCCACTAACCATATTTTCAAATGGGAATGACTTCGGTTGGCAGTGGTGCCACAACCAAAAGCAATGCGATTATTTACTTTGGTCGTTTGGAAATTATGTTGGTATAATATTTTCTATCTGCAATGCAATATAATTTTTTGCTGTTTTTGTTAGTGAAATATTAAAAATTAAAAAAATGGATATCGACAAATTTAATATCGAAAATTCTTATGAGAATTCAAGTTTACAGCAACTATTCTAATAAGATATTGTGATGCGTTAAAATGAGCGGCAATTCTAATTTAATTGCTAATGCCGTTTGAATCAGTTCCTTTTTTGATTTAAAAGAGAGATAGTGAAACCTCTTTCAAATGTCAGGTAAGAATGTGGTATGTGCTTAGTTATTTTATTTCTCCTTATAGAATTCCCAGGTTTTTCCTCTAGTTTTCAACGACATCTTTTGACTTGAAAAAGGTAGTCATAATGAATATAAATTTTTTATTGCTTTGCAATTTAAAATTCGCCTATACAGAAAGTTCAGTCAAAACCAACAACCGATGAATTGATGCATTTGTAACATCGACAGCTTTTAAAAATAAAAAAAATGAAAAAAATCCAAGTTAAAAAGTATACTCTATAGAGTAGGTTCCGAATAAATGTTGTCCATTTCGTATCGGACCTAAATAAATATGATATAAATATTCAACGTACCAGATTTGGACTATATCGACTACATCCTTCACTTTACATATATATTTATACCCTACACCACAAGGTGGTCAGGGTATTATGTATTTGTGCATTTGTTTGTAACAGGAAAAAAGAAACGAGATAGACCCATAGTTCCTTTTGATGATCTGCATAGAATCACATTCTGAGTCGATTTATGCATGTCCGTCTGTCCATGTATTTCTGTAAACAAAGTCTTTTATTGTGCACCAAACTTCTAATATCAGCCCAAATAGTATGGCATTTTGCACGTACGATCAGATTGGACCTGAAAATAAGTATGCCAAATTTGATCGAAATCGGTTCAGATATAGCTGTAGCTCCATATATATAAATATATCAAATACAGCTCAAAAAAAAAATTTGCTAAAATTTATCGAGATCGGTTCAGATTTGGATATAGCTTCCATATATAACTTCGTCCGATTTACCTTTGATTGTGCACCAAATGTCTAATGTTTGCCCGAATGGGATAAAATTTGGCACTTATGACCGAATTGAGTCTAGAAGCTAGTATGTAAAATTTGGTGAAGATCGGTTAAGATATAGCTATAGCTCCCATACATACTGTTCATCCGATTTGTTATATTTGTTACCCACAGCCGTAATATGCACTCCGTAACAACGATATTCAGGGAAATATATCAAATACAGCTCAGAAATATTTTTGCCAAATTTTATCGAGATCGGTTCCGATTTGGATATAGCTCCCATATATATCTTTATCCGATTCAAATTAATTGTGCACCAAATGGGCAATACAAGTCCGAATTTAAAAGATACAAATGCTTCGGCATATTTTGTCCTTTGAACTTTAAATTATAATCATGGCGTGTATAATTGAATTCTCCCAATAAAACGTTTAATTGTTATGCGGAGCTCTACTAAATTAGTAAAGTGGTTTAGGGTATCATAAAGTCGGCCCCGCCTGACTTTAAGACTTTCTTTACTGGTTTACTGCACAGAAAGTAAAATGATGAACCGATTCAGCTCCATCTTTGCAAATCCCAATATTTGTATCGGTGTTAGATCAGGTGCGAAAAAACAATATTCAAATAACACAATATTTTTTATTACTTCAAGGTCTGGTGTGAAGGTGGAATATACTGGTACACTCCTTCGACATTCGTTGTCCAGCAGTTTGTAAACAAACAAAATGATCGTGTTTACTTGCCAAAGAGGTCAGCTGGGAATGTGCACCTTAGGTTGGCCACCAGAACTCAAGCACCGGCTATGGTGATGGTGTGGGCCGCCATAACAGCCGATGATTGTTCTCCGCTCGTATTAATCGATCGTTGCATCAGAATAAATGCCGAATATTATTCTGGAGAGTGGCCGCAGACCTTGGAATTCCAACAGAACTCAGCACCATCGCACTCAGCACGCGCCACCCAAGAAAGGTTACAAAATGAGGCCCCTCGCTTCATTTCCAGCCCACAATGGCCACCAAAATCTTCGGACACTAATCCGTTGGACTATTGTGTCTGGAGTATTTGGAAATCATTTTGGAAGTCTGGAGTATTTTGGAAATCAAGGTTGAACTTTATTTTCCATAAAGTTTGAATTTCCAAAAACTTATGCACCACAGAGTTTTTGGAAATTCCAAGACTCCTTTATAGACTCTCATTCCAAATTTCTAAATTTTAACTCATTCCGTTTGTCCAATACATTTAGTTATTAAATCAAGTGTTTAAAATGTCTAAAAATGTGTATTGAAGGATAATTTATACAAAAATCTATTTAAGAACCTGAAAAATTTCTACACTTTCTATTGAGTAATAATATTGGTATTTAATTTCTTCTAACTTTGATGTATTCAAAACCCGAAATTATGTATTTTTGAATTTCCCTCCAATTTAAACTTGCATCCATTGTTAACAAAAATAATGACCATGTCTGAAAAGTTAAAACGTGTCGTGGTCTTTAACAGCCAGTCCCAAATAATTGCCTTATAATTAATCAGCGTTGTAGATAAAAGAAACAAGAGCAAACAATTTTTAAATTTATAACAAAAGCTTTTATAAATTAAAGTAAAAACTTTTTTTTTCATTTTTGTTAATAGTCTGGTTTTAAATATTCACTAATTTGGAAGCATTTAAAAAATCATTAACTTTAGTTTTACAAGGACGACAAAATAAACAAAACAAAGGATACACACATTTAAGCAAAGGAAACATACATCTATACCCCCCCAAAAAAAAAAAAAATAGAACGTGGCTACTCAGCATATCCATAATGTCTGCACGCAATCACTCTTGTATGGGTATGTGTGTGTGACATGTGGGAGAGTGAAAATTTGAATGGCCGTTAAAGGAACATGGGGCCATGACTGGGTCGTCTAATACGACAAATAACTCACTTGCATGCCAATATGCTTTGTATGCGTTCATGATTTGTTGAAGGTAATTTATTATCTATTTATGGGTTTTGATTTAAAAGCTTTTGGCAAATGAAATAAATTATAATTTAATTGTTGTGTTATAAATTTGGACATAAAACGCGATGCGGTGCCTTATTCCATTGGATCTGTAGAAAAAATGTAACTGTTATAAAGGAATATGTTAAAATATATTTTTATTGGAAACCATTTCAAAATTTTGATATCAAAATATATATAGCATTAATTAAACGAAAAATTAAAAAAATCAATGTCTAACTGTTGACTTTTTTTAATTTTGAGATACAATTAGGGCTATTTTTATTATACCCTCCACCTTAGGGTATATTAATTTTGTCATTCCGTTTGTAACATCTCTAAATATTCATCGTAGACTCCATAAGGTGTATATATTCATAATCAGCATAAAATTCTAAGTCGATTTAACGATGTCCGTCTGTCTATCTGTCTGTTGAAATCATGATACAGCCCACATTATTTGACGTAGACCTTCAAAATCTGGCAGAACAATTTGTATTGTATCAAGGATGGTTGGTATTGATATTCGGCGTTTTGATGATTTTTGCCACATTTTCCCACAAATTTGTCTAAAAATTGGTATTTGTGGGTCAAAATAGGTTCTAGCTCGTACGGCAAAACATTGAAGGTATAGGTCCGTTTTGGTATAGCCCCCATATAACGGCACCTCCCAATATTCGATGTTTTGATAAAAATTGGTATTTGCAGTTCATAATGGGTTCTAGCCCGGTGGCAGAACATTGAATATTTAGTTCCACGTTTTCCTAAAGCGCACATATAACTATACCCATCGATATTCGGTATTTTTATGATCCTTTTCACATTTACCCACATAATTGTTTTAAATTTGGTATTTTAGAAGATTTGATAGATGACAATCTAAATCTGAAGTATAAAATTGCCTATAGAGATTCCCGTTTTGGTATGGCCCCAAATAACGGCCTCACTCACTTTATGATAAATTTAACGTCGGTCTTACTGATATATAAAGTTTAAAGAGAATCACGCTTGAATTCAGATACTTTTACATAAAAATATTTCCTTTACCCTAAGGTGAAGGGTATTGAAAGTTCGGCCCGGCCGAACTTACTGTTTTTTTTACTTGTTATACTCTCAGTCACATTGCTACAGAAGGTATATATCATTTGATAGGATAATTGTGCCTTATCGGTACATCGTAACATTATTATCAAACTTAGATTAAGTTCGGTCCACTCCTTATGGTACCTACCCCACAAAAGGTCAAAATTTCCCAAAAAAAAATATTTTGCTGTACAGAAAGAGAAAAAATAATCCGATGCCGCTCCATATTTGCATCAGTGTCAGGTTAGGTACGAAATGGACCATCAAGTACCTCCCCTACAGAGGGTCAAAAAATGTGGAATAATAATAGCTCTTATAAAATGTGCTGTAAGACTCCAATTTTCATCAAATTACACATCACAATATTTTTATTAACCCAAGGTCTCGTGTGAAGATGGAATATATCGGTCCACTCCTCCTGGTACCTCCCCCACAAAAGGGCAAAATTTTGAATATCCATGAAGCTCATAAAACGTGAAATGAACAGATTCCATTCAGACTTGGCACATCTCAATATTTCCATTCACACAAGATCTGTTACAAAGATGGTATAGACCGGTCCATTTCTTCCGTACCTCCCACACAAATTGGTCATAGTTTTGAATGACCAAAACGATTATGAAATCCGAAAAAAGCATCCGCTTCTCTTCATATTTCCCACATTTCATTATTTCTACTAATACAAGATCTGCTGTGAAGATGGAATATATCGGTCCACTCCATCTGATAACTCGCCCACATATAGACTCAAAAGAGCTAAAGAGTTGCTTCGCTTGGCCGAAAGTGGTGAACTGCCGAATTTCGTTTTCTCGGATGAGAAAACATTCAAAATGATCGTGGAGGTCAGCTGAAAATGTGCACCTTCGTTTGGCCACCATAACTCAAGCGCCGGCCATGGTGATAGTGTGGGCCGCCATAACAGTCGATGGTCGCTCTCCGCTCGTATTAATCGACCGTGGTTTCAGAATAAATGCCGAATATTATTGCGAAAATATTCTGGAGGGTGTATTAAAGCTTTGGGCACGCAAACATTTTGGCCGCAGATCTTGGACATTCCACCAGGACTCAGCAAGCGCCACCCAAGAATGGTTACAAAATAAGGTTAATTTCCAGCGCACAACGACCACCAAAATTTCTGGATACCTCTCCGGTGGATTATTGTATCTGGAGTATTTCCGAAAGCAAGGTTGACACTAAAAAATACCAAAGTGTCGATCACCTCAAGCAAGCGTTTCGTCGGGAATTGCCTAAAATACCGCAGAGCAACATTCGGGCAGCGTGTGATGGTTTTATTGGCTGTTTGAAGGACATAATTCGCGTCAAAGGTGACCAATTCGAACAAATCTAAACTCATTCTAAAATTTGATGCTATTTCCGATATTTTTTGCTTTCATTCAATAAAATTTAAAAAACTATGTAAAAATTATGCCGTTTGACTTTGTTCCAGTTTTTATTATCTCACCCTGTATAGTTTTCTATGTCGGGGAGCAATATTTCGAAATGATGTAAAATTTTTGGCTTAGCCAAACTTATCAATCAGAATTAAAATTTAATAAAAATATTTCTAAAATGTTCAAGGAAGTAAAAGAGCATCCGTTTTATAAATTATTTTGGGTCTATATTTTGACCTTTGACATTTTGATAAAAAAAAGGCAAAAAATATTTTTTCTGCTAATTTCTGTTTATATTTATTTTCTTTTGTAGGTACAGTTGCGTTTAATTTTTATTTCACATGCACAGCACACTTGCTATAAATCCCCTTTAAACCTTTGGCAAAAATTTACCCATAATTTCCTTACAATATTCTTATCCTTCTTCAATACCTGCTGCATCATCGACGTCGTTGATTCTCGTGTAAATCTGTTTCATTAATTTAAATAAACAAGATATGCCATTGTTGTTGACCTTTTATCCATTGTCCCAAAGTCACACTTCACCACCATCGCGCACACACACACACACTCTCACGACACTTCCGCGTAAATCTGATTTTATTCGCAAGCGAATTCTTCGAATTCAAAAGTGTTTTTCGAAATATGCCGAATGAAAACTCATGAATGAATTAATTGAATTTTATTGTCATATTTAATGAGAATGCAATGCGGAGGACATCCTCAGGTGATGTACGGCGAACACGCAAATATATTGTGTGCGCTGTACATTTTAAACCAAGGGATGGATGGAACAACCAGTACTTTATGCAAATGCATTGTGAAAAAGGGCTAAGGGGAAATCCCGAAGTGAGGGACAGGTAAATGTGTAAACAGGTACAAGGTATGGCCACATTGTGTGGGTACAGGACTTGGCAAACGTTTTCAAGCAGGATTATTTTCATTGCCAAACGACATAGACCTACCTTCTACTTCTTATGGGACACATTTGCATGTTTGTTTAGTTGCAAAAAATTGTGACTATGAAAAAATCGCTACATTGACATCACTGTCTACAAACTAGCCGCCTGTCATTAATGTCGCACAGACTTTTGCCATTTTTTCCATTAAATTGTCGTTAGTGTGTTCCGTTTTTGGATGAATGTCACTGATTGATACCCATCCTAAATTCGTTCATGTTTTGAATGGGAAATATGTACATATGTATGTATGTATGTATGTTTTTATGGATGGGATGTATGTCATAAATCTTAAGATTTTCTCCCTTAGCCCAGTTGGAAACTTAAGATAATTTTTTAATCCACCAATTTCAGTGTGGGCGGATGAATGCACGTGGATTTACACGATTCTGCAACCGTGGCATCCTCCCACCACCAGCATCACTCGCCTTCGTGTGCTTGTGCCCCGAAGTGAAAAACTTCAGAGATTTCGTTTCGTTTATTGTCGTCTAATGGATGTCATAAAGTGTCAAAGAAATAAATTAGGGCCATAGATTAGAGACGAAAGATAAAAATATAATGCCTCATAAAGAGCTATAAGTCGGTATAAAATGGGGGATAAATTTTTGAAATTGAAAAGAAATTTTGAAAATTTCAAATCTTAAAGAGATAAAAATCCATTGCCCATTTCATTAAAAACAATGGAATGTTGATGGAATGAAATTACCAGACCTTAAATTAGTGCTTGATATGAAGAAACCTCACTTTAACTTTGTACGGAATTTGTATAGTTAAATAACACAGTGCGACACGTCAAAGTGAACGTTATTCTGACGACGAAGTATGACCAAAAATAGGAATAAGAAAAAAATAAAAGGATTATTATATTTTTTTTAGGTATAAATATGCCAAACTGCATGAGAAACAGGGAAACAAGCAACATGGGAAGTGAGCCTGGAATCTTGATAAATAACTTTCTAGACCATACTAAGGTTAAAGGTGAAATAGCAAACAACCTTAAAAAATTCAAATAAATATTTTTGAGATTTTGGAGATGTGAAAATGTTCAAAATTCAAAGGGTATCAAATGAAAAATTAGTAATAAAGGCTACTGTCGGGTGGCCTACTATGGAAAGAACATTTTTGGAACTAAAGTTTTTGAAAAATTTTTAATAATTGATTTTCTTGACTAATTTCTAAGCAAGATGCAATTGATCAAAGTAATGCACTCGCTTATATTATGTACTCGTGTATATATAAAAGAGTAGTGAAATTACTGACAGAGTGAGAATCAACGCCCAGTTGGAACGACTGAAGCCAGAATCTTGAAGATTTGTACGAGGCTAGTTTTGGTCTAAAAGGGTACAAAAAGTAGTAAAATGTACTGAAAATGGAATACTTTGTATTGGACAAACGGAATGAGCCAGAATTCTGAAATATGAAATGAGAGTCTCTGATGGATTGCAGGATAGATGTACTCAAATAGTTTTTGAAATTTGAACTTTACGGTTACGAATGACTCTAAAATGGTACCGTTTGGTATTATGTCAACAGGTGGAGAATCAACGATGGAAAATAAGTTTGATATATGAAGTTGTTTTTGAAAATGTGTACTAAGTGTACGAACTGTACGAAATGGTACTAAATTTGGAAAAGTTTGGATTAGGGTTATCGGATGAAGCTGGAATTTTGAAATCTTGTCCCCGTTGGTAGTAAGTTTGTAATAATGTGGTGGATTTAGAAATGCATACTGTAATTGTATGAAGAGTACTAAATAGTACTATATTCGGTCCAATTTAATATTGGGCGAACAAATAGTGCTTGAAATCTGAAATGTGGTTAGGATCGCTGTTAATGTGCAGCCTGGATTGCTGGATATGTAGAGGGGGGTTTCGGAAATGTGTACTATAATTGTGCGAAAAGTACTAAATTATACTACATTTAGTATTGGGTGAAGGTTTAAAACTGAAATCCTGAAATTTGATGTAGATGTCACTTTTGGCATCTGGTGTAGAGATCAGGTAGCGGTTTTTTGCAAATCGGTACTATAATTGTTCGAAAAGTAGTAAATGGTACTAAATTTGGCTTATTTGTGTGAAGAAATAGGATCCTCAAATTTGATATTGAGGTCTCTGTCGGTATCTGGAAGTTTCTGGAAAAATGTACCATAATTGTACTAAAAGTACTAAATTTGGTATTAGGTGAAAGAATAGAGCTGAAATATAGAAATAAGATATGGGTGTTACTGTTGGTGTCTGTGTTGTAGAGAAGTGGCTGGTTCTGGATATGCGTGTCATAATTGTACCATATGGTACTTGTACAAAATGGTTAATGGGGGAAATTACAGAGTTGAAATCCTGAAATTTGACATTAAGGTCACTGTTGGTATCTCAGGTTTTGCAAATGCATTCTCGAATAGAACTAAAATAGATGAAATCTGTAAAATTGTTATGCATATCATTGTTGGTGTCTGTAGTTGAGAGAAGGAGGCGGTTTGGAAATTCGTACTATGAACGTTCGTAAAGAGCAAAATTCCACAGAATATGCCGTTGGGTGTTGGAATAGAGAAGGAATTCTAAAGTTTGGATCAAGGTCATTGTTGGTGTCTAGGTTGAAGAGAAGGAGGTGGATTTGAACATTCGTAACATACGAAAAGTATTGTAATAAATTTGGGATTTGATCTTAGGATTGAGCTGGAATTCTGAAAATTGATATGGAGGCCCCTGTTGTTAAACATTTTAGAGAGAAGGTGGTGGATTTAGATATACGTACTATGATTGTCATGTTCCGAACGGAATGATAAAATTCGACTTAATAATGTGCCTAGACTTTTAGTATTGATTACTGGCCATAGAGGTACAGATCCTTCATATAGCAGTTCCCCCCGATATTCGGTATTATGAGGAGGTAAGCACCACTTTCAGATGGATTTATCTGATATTGGGTATTTTTGTATATTTTCCAATCTCTCTGTCAGAAAATTATCAACTATCCTGGAGATATTGTAAGTTTGAAGTTATTTTTACAAACTTACAAATATATTAAATATATCGCCTGCAACATACCAAATAATTAGAGGCTACCGTTTCAATTGGAAACCCTGCACATATAATCAGAATATTTTATGAGAATGTGTTCTAATCGTTAATATTTCAAAATTACTGAGTACGTCGGTGATTGGTGCTAAAATGGAGGATGTATTAGTTAATGGTCTGATATTCATTTTTTTGTGAAAAAACGTCGTCTAAAAACCCTAAATGCTCTCTGATGCTTTCAGAACAGTCTATGTTTTAAGTACACAGGGTGCAACAAAATCAAACGCCATAATTTTTAATATTTTTTTTCAACTTCAACTTTTAGAATAAGTTTAGATTTATTCGAATTGGTCAACTTTGGCACGAATTATGGCCTTCAAACTGTCAATGAAAACATCGCGCGCTGGCCGAATTTCGTTTTTCTCTGCGGTCTTTCGCCCATTCCCGGCGAAGCGCTTGCTTGAGATGATCGACAATTTGATATTTTACAATAGTCCAACGGATTGGTATCCGGAGATTCTAGTGGGCATTGTGTGCTGTAAACAAAGCGAGGAACCTAATTTTGTAACCCCTCTTGGGTGGCGGGTGCAGAGTGCGATGGTGCTGAGTCCTGTTGGAATGCCCAAGGTCTGCGGCCAAAATTTTTGGGTGCCCAAGTCTTTAATACACCCTCCAAAATTTTTCGCTATAATATTCGGCATTTACACTGATGTCACGGTCGATTAATACGAGCGGAGAGCGACCATCGGCTGTTATGGTGGCCCACACCATCACTATGACCGGCGAATGAGTTCTGGTGGTCAACCGAAGGTGCACATTTTCAGCTGACCTCTTCGGCAAGTAAACACGATCATTTTGTTTCTTTCAAACTGTTGGACAAGAATGTTTTCTCATCGGAGAAAACATTCTGTTGCGGTGTAAGTTCTTGCATTTTTTGGAATTTCAATGGCTTTACCCGAATTTTTTCCGAATTTTTCGGCCACTTTGAAATGACAGCAGTCTGAGATTGGTTGCAATTTTTTTATGATTGGAATTATATCAATTTCTTCAGAAAAAAATTGGGGAATTTAAGAATTTAAAAATACTACCCGGAGTCAGAGTCGTGTTTTTGTTCACTTAGACTCCAACTACAAATGTCGTCAAAGTTGTTCAACTCCGATTCCGAGTCCCTAGTCGGCAGGACCCGATTTTTGGTATTTTAACGATTTTAGTCACATTTTCCGATGGAAGTTTTTGATAGATACCAATTTTTTTTAGTTTTTAAGAAAATTGTCTGTATGGCCTAAGATCTATGATAGATCCCCCTAAAACGCTACCCCATTTCGAAATGGAAAGTTGGTGATAAAAAATTAACTTTTCCTTGAAAAATGTACAAATAGAGATAACATTTCCGAGGGGCTCAGGACTCTGGGTGCCCATCCTGTGTAAGTCCCTAATTTGGATGTAATTTCTATTGAGGATTCTTAGACATCAAGAACATTTTAAGTTTTGTCACATCTTAAGAAAACTATTCCACAAACCAGAGTTTCCAAGATATCAACGTGAAATTTTGACAAAATATGGAGTAGAATATGGGTTAAAACCCAGTATCGACAGCTCAAAAAACACGTTTTTAGAGTTATAACACTCTTTTAGTAAATGAGACATGACATTTTCAAATATTAAATCTGGATAAAATGGATTGCTTTCCTTAATGCAGGAGGGTAACAAAATTTTGGGTCCACTCATGGGACTTAACTCATTTCTTAATTTTCTCCCATATTATTCAGTATTTTTCAAACTTGATTCCTCGAAATGAAGAATGAATGAAAGAGAGATTTTATCGATGCTAAGAAAGTCTTAACTTACAAATATTTTGCTAGATTTATTCTCATAAAATCTATATGTATTGTAGAAACTACTTACAAGCTTCTAATGGCATACGAATCAAATTTTACCTCCAAATATAAGTGATAAATTTGTGGCAAGTTTATTTATTTATTTATTTTTTTTTTTGAGAAAAAAAGAAAAAAACATAAAATCTGAACCAAATTCACGGCCAGCATGAACAAAAGAACCAATGCTGGTCATAAATCAACCAAAGCAATCATAAACATATAATTGAATATTCAATGAAAATGTAAGACGTTTGAACGTTCAACCAATAATAGAGACGACGGAAACATAATAAAATTTTGAAGAAAAAACGGAACTAAAAACAATAGATGGAAAAAAGTGAGAAATAAACGCAAAAAAGGTACGAACCTGTCCTTCATGAAGGGATAGTTGAAAACTGTATTATGTGGCAGAGGACATGGCCAAAACATAATAAAACAGCAACAACATAAAGTCGCGTAGTGGTAATAAAAAGGCTACCACAACCACTTACACACATATACTCTCACACACACTCACACATATACATGTAACGCGAACGATTCGAACAGATGAAAGAACCCTCAAAGCAACGATCGATGGGCTGGCTTCGAATGAAAAACGCGATTTCCACGAAAACCAGCCAATATTGCAATTCAATTTGAAAAGAAGAAGAAATTGACAAATAACCGAAAACAAAAAGAAAAAAAAGAGAAAGGCGAACAAAAGAGATATCGCCGAGAAACACTTGTAAAATGTACTTGAGTTTCAAGTGTATCATAACAACATCAACAACTCAAGAATGGCCAGAGAACAAAAGAACAACGGCATGGGAACAATGGACAAGAAACCAGCGGGATGATGTGCTCGCCCACACAAACAACACAGCGGTGGTAGACGTGGAAAAGCAAAACAACATCGTTGAGAAGTACATTGAGCCTGTACAGATATGTTCGATGAGACGACATTATGATTGCCAAGATATGTCCGGTCTCGTTAAGCAGCATATCCGTTGTCGAGAGTTCATCCACAAAGGGAAGAGGGCCGAAGGAAGAGCAATCAGTAGGAGGTTGAATAACAATTCATTTCTATTTTCGTTTCTTTTATTTTTTCGGCAATTTTATGCAGAAAAACTCAATACTGCGAATCGAACCGAACGGTCGGACCCTTCAGTGGATAATATTTTGTTGATTTTTGTTATGAATGCTTCTCCCTCCTACCCTCTCTTCCTACCTTGCGTTAAGTCTCGCAACATTATTACCCAGCAGCCTTTGACATGCAAAGATTCAATTGAAGCTGCCCAGTTGGAAATCCCTGTTGGGTTGGGCTTGGGTCCTTCAAAAAGAAAAACAATAAACGAGCAATGACAAGTCGGCTTTCAAATATACCAAAATATAATTGCCATTAGAAGATGGTTGACCAGATACGAACAGGTATTTCCTATTTGGCAATATTAGATTTTGTTGGGTGTTTGTTGCAAATTAGGCTCATACTAAACGTTTCGGCCGCAGGAAGCATTACGAATTTGGGCAGCGAAAGAATGGGAATTCCCACTGTGGGGAGTCTAGATATTGAACTGTTGGAATTTTTTCGTAGGTCTCTATTTTTTTTAAGGAAATTCGATTTGCCATCAATTAGTTGTAAGGGATCCTGGGCAAAGGGTACGATAAGGTAGTAATTTCAAATGTTGCGGTAGCACATTTTTCGCGTGGATGTTGTTTATGTTGAGGATCGTAAAGAGTAGCCACGGTGAGTAAAAACTTGTCTGGATCATTAAATACATGAAGGCAAATTTGTAATGCTCCTGAGGAAGAGAAAGTTCCACTTTCACTACATGGTACATGCTGCGTTAACTATGAAGGCAAACTTGGAACACGTCGCAATTTAAGAATTTTAATTCGAAACAAAATTTTAGTAAAAACTCGTAAAAGGATGACAAAAGTCGGGCGAGGCAAAGTTAATGATACCCCACATCTCCATATATGTCTGCTATAGAGTACATGTTATGGCTGAAAAGACTTATATAAAAATCCGGTGAAACATATATAACGGAACTGTATTTGCATGCTAAATTCAGTCGAATGTATCAAAATTCGTCCATTTTGGGATGATATGTATAAGTTTGGTTCACTATAAACGTAAGATAGGATGATGATAATAAGTTTTGACATACAGGGTGAGATAAAAAACTGCAACAAAATCAAACGCCATAAATTTTAATTATATCCTACACCACAAGGTGATCAGGGTATTATGTCTTTGTACATTTGTTTGTAACAGGCAAAAGGAAACGAGATAGACCCATAGTTCCTTTTGATGATCTGCATAGAATCTGTCCATATATTTTTGTAAACAAAGTACAGTTCTCATTTATTGCCCTATCCAGATGAAATTTTGCACAAATCATTTGTTTGGCCCAAGGATTAACCCTTTTGAAATTGGAGGTAATCGGTAAAAATATAGATATAGCTCCCATATATATCTTCGTCCGCTTTGCCTCTAATTGTGCACCAAACGTGTAATATAAATACGAATAGTTTGGAATTTTGCACGTACGATCAGATTGGACCTGAAAATAAGTATGCCAAATTTGATCGAAATCGGATCAGATATAGCTATAGCTCCCATATATATTGTTCATCCGATTTGTTATTTTTGTCCACCGCCGCCGTAATATGCACTCTGCAACAACAATATTTGGGGAAATATATCAAATTCAGCTCAGAAATACATTTGCTAAATTTTATCGAGATCGGTTCAGATTTGGATATAGCTCCCACATATATACAATCAAGTCCGAATTTAAAAAATACAAATGCTTCGGCACATTTTGTCCTTTGAACTTTAAATTATAATCATGGCGTGTATGATTGAATTCTCCCATTAAAACGTTTGATTGTTATGCGGAGCTCTACTAAATTAGCAAAGTGGTGTAGGGTATCATAAAGTCGGCCCCGCCCGACTTTAAGACATTCTTTGCTGTTTTTTTTTTAATTTTATTCAATGAAAGCAAAAAATGTCGGAAACAGCATCAAATTTTAGAATAAGTTTAGATTTGTTCGAATTGGTCACTTTAGGCACGAATTATGGCCTTCAAACGGCCAATGAAACCGTCACACGCTGCCCAAATGTTGATCTGCAGTATATTGGCCCGTTCCCGGCGAAGTGCTTGTTTGAGGTTTTCGACACTGGTATTTTTTTAGTGCCAACCTTGATTTCCAAAATACTCCAGATACAATAGTCCAACGGATTGCTATCCCGAGATTTTGGTGGCCATTGTGCGCTGGAAATGAAGCGAGGAACCTCACCTCCAAAATATTTTCGCGATAATATTCGGCTTTTATTCTGATGCCGCGGTCGATTAATACGAGCGGAGAGCGACCATATGGCGGCCCACAACATCACCATGGCCGGCGCTTGAGTTCTGGTGGCCAACCGAAGGTGTACATTTTCAGCTGACCTCTTTGGCAAATAAACACGATCATTTTGTTTGTTTACAAACTGCTGGACAACGAATGTTTTCTCATCGGAAAAAACCAAATTCGGCAGTTCACCACTTTCAGCCAAGCGAAGCAACTCTTTAGCTCTTTTGAGTCTATTTTCTTTCTGTTGCGGTGTAAGTTCTTGCACTTTTTGGAATTTCAATGGCTTTACCTCGAACTCATTTTTCAATTTTTGCCGAATGGAATAATGCGATATGTTCAGCTCACAAGTCATTTTTCGGCCACTGCGACGCGGCTTTCGATCAAGTCGCTTCTTTACTTTTCGAACCATTTCTGCTGATCTTGCTGTTTTCTTCCTTCCTTGACGTCGGGCTACGCAACCAGTATCACGGAAACTAGCGATGTTACGAGACACAAAGGATATATTCACATTTAAATGCAAGAGTGCTCTAACGATAGCCACTTGTAGTTTCCAAGTCACATTATCACGCTTGAATTCCATCACGAATAACTTTTTTCTGGAAAATTCTCACCAAATGTATGCTTGTAAAAAATATAATGAGCTGTCACTGGAATAATTTTAACAGCTGTCGGACGAGTGGCTTAGAAATGACAGACTGAAGTTGGTTGCAGATTTTTCATCTCACCCTGTATACTGGCCCATTACATTTCAATAACACCGAATAAGGAATAATATTAACTGAGAAGTAATAAATTATTAAAATATAAAAAATATGATTGTAATGTGTTTCAATCCTTCCATATTCCAATCAGATTCCGAATTCTGTACGACCCACATGTGGACTTTTATCTATAAGGAATCAACAGAGAACTTATATCTATAGAAGTCCTGCAGAAGACATTATGTCTGAAAAGGATTTTCAGAAGGGGCTGGGGGTCTCTCCCCCACTCAACCTTTTCACAAGAAAGTAATTCAGCCCAAGCAAATCCAACATCACCGTTCCTTATTTTCCTTCTCAATTAATCCAGTTCTAAATTGAATGGGAAATTAAATGTTATTCTTTTCGATCAACATTTCAATTTATGTGGAAATCTCACTCATTTCGGTGTGTGCATTCGTTCCCATAAATCGTTCACGAACTTATAAAACTAGCTTAACTTGTGACCTATCTTCTTTCTCTACAAACAAAAATGGCGGTCAATGACTCAACCCTACGACCCCTTTACGATCTTTTTCCAGGAAATGTTGACCAATTGAAAGCTAGTAGCATGATTGCCAGCTGTTGATTGTTTGATATCCTGATTTTAAAGTATTGCCATCAAGTTGTGAAATTCTTGCTACACATGATGTTTTCCATTCCCGCACATTTTAGGAAAACTGGTTTCTTAAGAACAAATTTGAAAATTCAGCCTTTTACAAGATTTACCATTAATAAATTAGTAGCCACTGCGAAATCTTTGGAATCTAGATGCAACCACAAGTGGCTATCGTTAGAGCACTCCAGCATTTAAATGTGAATAAATCTTTTGTGTCTCGAACCATCTCTCGTCACCGTGATAGTTGTAGCGTAGCGCGACCTCAAGGAACTGGACGGAAAAAACAGCAACATCAGCAGAAATGGTTTGAAAAGTAAAGAAGCGACTTGATCGAAACCCGCGTCGCAGTGACTGAAAAATGGCTCATGAGTTCAACATATCGCAAAATCCCATTCGGCAAATATTGAAAAAGTAAGCTCGGGGTAAAGCCATTGAAATTCCAAAAATTGCAAGAACTTACACCGCAACAGAAAGAAAATAGACTCAAAAGAGCTAACGAGTTGCTTCGCTTGGCCTAAAGTGAACTGCCGAATTTGGTTTTCTCCGATGAGAAAGCATTCGTTGTCCAGCAGTTTGTAAACAAACAAAATGATCGTTTTTACTTCCCAAAGAGGTCAGCTGAAAATGTGCACCTTCGGTTGGCCAGCAGAACTCAAGCGTCAGCCATGGTGATGGTGTGGGCCGCCATAACAGCCGATAGTCACTCTCCGCTCGTATTAATCGACCGTGGCATCAGAATAAATGCGGAATATTATCGCGAAAATATTCTGGAGGGTGTATTAAAGCCTTGGGCACGTAAATATTTTTTGCCGCAGACCTTGGACATTCCAACAGAACTCAGCAGCATCGCACTCAGTACGCTCCTCCCAAGAATGGTTACAAAATGAGGTTCCTCGCTTCATTTCCAGCGCACAATGACCACCAAAATCTCTGGATACCAATCCGTTGGACTATTGTGTCTGGAGTATTTTGGAAAGCTAGGTTAGCACTAAAAATACCAAAGTGTCGATCACCTTTAGCAAGCGCTTCCCCGGGAATGGGCCAAAATACTGCAGAGCAACATTTGGGCAGTGTGTGACGGCTTCATTGGCCTTTGAAGGCCATAATTTGTGCCAAAGGTGACCAATTCGAACAAATCTAAACTTATTCTAAGTTGGATGCTATTTTCCATTCCATTTTTTGCTATCGTTTAATAAAATTTAAAAAAAATAAAAATTATGGCGTTTGAGTTTGCTGCAGTTTTTTTATCTCACCCTGTATTGACTTCGAAGAGATGACATTGGCCATTACCATAATATCTTGGCAAGCTGATTCTTTCGATTTTCACATTTCCACATGGAAGATATTGTTATATATCCAATGAGGACTTGCACATTGTAGCAAAATCGCCAGGAATATATGGCAGAATAAACAGCAACATCACTTAAAATTTAAAGCTTTATTTTAAATTTAATATTTTATATTCAACCCACCACTGCCCTCACTTCAATATGCTACAAAATTCTATAAAATATTGTTTCACGCTTGTTTACATTATTTTTGTTTATTGGTTTTATTTATTTATTCATTGGTATTTATTTTTCAATTTATAACAACTAACAACGACGACGACAACCTGTAGCCAATTTCAAATTTTCAACGATTTCAATTAAATTTATTGAAATGCCTTCAAAAGTAGATTTTCACAGTAAAATGTGAAAATCATATAACGCCCGTTACACAGCTTCACAATGCGCATATTGTACAACCAAATTTACCCACACTATGCCGCTTATTTGCAAAGAAGCCCTGGCGGCAACAAGGGAAGGCGGCAAAGAAACCTCTCAGCAAAATAAGAAAAATACCATAAAAGTTTTGCAATAACGACGCACAATAATGTTCAACAAACCCGACAAGGATAAAGTTTTGTCAATCGTCTACAGCAACAGCCAAAAAAAGGAAATTGCACACGACAACCAACAAAATCAGCCACACTTCCTCTCCACCCAGCGTAGGAGGTTGGTTTTCCAAGCTACAACAAAAAAAAAAATGTGTCCACATAATTTGAGAAAGTGAGAAAAGTCTAGCATTTTTGTTAGGGTACATTGGCTTCCCATTAAGGCTAAGAGGCATTCTAACTCCATACATACATCCAACCATCCATCACAGTTCCAGTGAAGGGGAAAAGCAATGTTATGCAGTGGTTATTGTGTTATATTAACGGGTCATTTGAGATCCAAAGTTAGAGGCAACTCATGACAGCACTTATGGAGAGCACCACCACCACTGCATAATTGATGTGAGAGGGCCAAAGTTCGACTTTGAGAGAGAGGGAAATGTAAATAGTCAGTTTTCTAGGCAAACTTTTATTTAAATAAAAGTTGTTTTTTAGTGTGGGTGGATGCCCCTCATTGACGTTAGATTGACGGCGATAATGGATGAGGAAAGAGAATTTAAACATTGTAAATAGAGATGCAGTGTTGCATGCAACATATTTATAAAGGTTTCCTATATAGATAAGGCTTCCAAACTGAGATCTCAAAAATACGTGTAGTTTAAAATGCTACAAAAAATCTATGTGCAGATGATCTTTAGAATATTTTCTGTGTTCAGAAGGTCATATATTCGAAGAAGGCCTTTCATGAAGAAGGCGCTACTATATATTTTTATGAATACACCGTTGGTGTACATAAATAAAACTTCCTACATTTTATTGCAGAGAGCTTTATAGATTTATCGGTGGCATGTGTGGCTCATATCGAATATACACTTCAGCATTTTATACCCTACAACACTATGTGTTGGGGGTATTATAAGTTTGATTGGGCCAGAATTTATGTAACACCTCGAAATATTGGTTTCCCATAAAGGAAACTATATATGTATCTTCCTATCTAGCCGAGCTGAGTTGATCTAGCTATGTATGTCTGTCCATCCGTCCGTCTGTCCATGTTAATTTGTAATCACGATACAGGTCGCAATTATGGCCCGATCCTTACGAAATTTTGCACGAAGGTGGGGTCAGAATAGAAGCCTATTTCTTTTGAAGGTAATCGCCAAATGTTTAGGGGTTGAAATGGACCAAATACTGAAAAAATGTCGGATTTTGCAGTAGGAATTTCGCATGTAGCTAGAGTTTAGGGCAGGGAAGAAGCCTACCAATTTGGGTGGTCATCGGATAATATTTAGCGGGTAAACTAGACCATATCTTTTGTGTTGAAAAAATTCAAAATTTTTCATTAAACCGAGAATATTTTATATCCCGGCGAAATCACAAAGCCATGACAAGGTTACTTCTGATCTTTACATTGATGTTAACATCCAACAAATCGGATATATAGCAAAATATGTGCGATATATATGTCTATCAAAGAAGATATGCTTGAAAGATCTCTTATATGTCGAGAACGGCTGAACTGATTTCGACAGTTCTCATTAATTCAGAATGGACTCTTGGCAGGAAATAAAAAACGTCTAAAAAATCGCATAAAAATATCTCTCTAAAGATGAAAATACTGATTTTGTAAAATTTTCTCATATTTTTTCATTTTTGTCATATTTTTGGCATATTTTCATTTTGAATTAAATATTTGGTAATATTTCTACAGCTAACAAAACTAAGTAGTTAGGATATCAGGATGTCATATACAGATCGCATTTATGGCCCGATCCTTACGAAATTTTGCATGGGGATAAGATGAGGGTCAGAATAGAAGCCTACTCTGTTTGGAGATGATCGCCATATATTGTCAGCAGATCGTAATTATCGCCCGACCCTCACGCACAACTTTTGTAGACAAAATACGAAAATGTCCATTCCAGTGACTTTTTGGAGAATTCACAAATACAGGAAAGACGCACTTCTGACTATTTCGTTAACGCTGATTTCGTTGAAGAATATAGTCAAATGTCTGTATCTCATATAGATGCGTTTCAGTCAAAAACCAATAATAAATGTTAATCTTTTGCCACTTCTGAGAGATTATAGGTCTTTGGGAAATAGTGTTGTAGGGTAGGTATTCAACGGTCGGCTTCGCTCGACTGTAGCCTTTGCTTACTTGTTTCAATATTTAATTGTGATAAAGATGGTCATGGTCTATTTGTATGTGTAAGCCACTCGCCTGAAAGCTGTTAAAATTATTCCAGTGACAGTGAAAAACAGTGATTATAATGTTTTCGTATTTTGGTGAGAATTTTCCAGAAAAAAAATATTCGTGGTGGAATTCAAGCGTGATAGTGTGATTTCTTTATATTTGGCTGGAGAACCACAAGTGGCTATCGTTTGAGCACTCCAGCATTTAAATGTGAATAAGTCTTTTGTGTCTCGTACCATCGCCCATTACCGTGATACTGGTAGCGTAGCCCGACGTCAAGGAAGTGGTCGGAAGAAAACAGCAAGATCAGCAGAAACGGTTCGAAAAGTAAAGAAACGACTTGATCGAAACCCGCGGCGCAGTGGGCGAAAAATGGCTCGTGAGCTGAACATATCGCAATATTCCATTTGGCAAATATTGAAAATGAGCTCAGGGTAAAGCCATTGAAATTCCAAAAGTTCCACATATGGACTCAAAAGAACTAAAGAGTTGCTTCGCTTGGCCGAAAGTGGTGAACTTCCGAATTTGGTTTTCTCCGATGTGAAAACATTCTTTGTCCAGCAGTTTGTATACAAACAAAATGATCGGGTTTACTTGCCAAAGAGGTCAGCTGGAAATGTGCACCTTCGGGCGGCCACCAAAACTCAAGCGCCGGCCATGGTGATGGTGTGGGCCGACTTAACAGCAGAAGGTCGCTCTTCGGCCGTATTAATCGACCGTGGCATCAGAATAAATGCCGAATATTATCGCGAAAATATTCTGTATTAAAGCCTTGCACACATATTGGGCAAATATTTGGGCCACAGACCTTGGACATTCCAACAGGACTCAGCACCATGGCACAAAGCACGCGCCACTCAAGAATGGTTCTCGCTTCATTTCCAGCGCACAATGGCCACCAAAATCTCCGTATACCAATTCGTTGGACTATTGTGTCCGGAGTATTATGGAAAGCAAGGTTGGCACTAAAAAATATCAAAGTGTCGATCACCTCAAGCAAGCGCTTCATTCGGGCAGAGTGTGACGGTTTCATTGGCCGTTTGAAGGCCATAATTCGTACCAAAGGTGACCAATTCAAACAAATCTAAACTTTTTCTAAAATTTCATGCAATTTCCGACATTATTGCTTTTATTCAATAAAATTTAAGAAAAAAATATGCCGTTTGACTTTGTTGCAGTTTTTTTTATCTCACCCTCTAGTAGTACTCAAGAGATATTTCCACATTTCCGCTACAATTCACTCTTTGGAAGAAAACATTCAAACATTTATTTGTGACATACCTGCTGAAATGTTGGAAAGGAAATGGAAAAATTGTACTAAACGGATGTATTATTTGAGGCCCAGTCGCGGTCAACAATTGCTTAAAATATTCTTCATACATTAAATGATATAGACTATACTGTCAGGGCCAATAACGATTTCATGCATTTTATTTTTTTTTTTTAACTTTTCCTATAGACTACAAAGTCATCTGACAGACATTTTCAAACGAAAATCTTTTAAAAAAAGTAAGATTATGGCTTAGTTAGAGATTTTTACAAATTCTTGACAGCTCTTTAAAATATTCTGAAAATTGTCTTGACTATAGGTCTGGCAGTACTTATTTTTATTTTATTTTTGTACACTCAGCCATATCGCTACAGCTATCATTTGATGCGGCCAAAACGTGTAACATCGAAATAACGGTTTTCGTTTGGACCAAATTCGTTTCAGAACATTTGGAGTCGATCTAGGGTTGTCCGTTCGTCCGTCTGTCTGTAACTGTCGAAGGAAATATCCGATTTGATCCAAACTTAATACATCTTAATATTATTGTCAAACTTAGATTGAATCATAAATACATCGGCCCACTGCTACTGGCACCGTACAGAGGGTTAAAATTTGGAATAACCAAAACGACCACAAAAAGGCGAATTGGGCATCTAATTCTCTTCACATTTTACACATCCCAATATTTCTACTAAAACAATATTTGGTGTGAAGATGGAAGATATAGGACCACCCCTTCTGGTACCTCCTTCAGGTCAAAATTTGGAATAATTACGTCTCTCATATAATGCGTAATAAGCATCCGATTCACATCAAATTTCACACATCTCAATATTTTCATCAACATAAGATATGGTGTTAAGATTGGATATATCGATCCACTCTATCTGGTATCTCCCCCGCAAAGGGTTAACATTTAGAATAAACGAAACGCTCATAAAATACGAAATAAACATCCCATTTCTTTCAAAGCAGCACGTCACAGTATTTCTATCAAGACAATATCTGTTGTGAAGATGGTGGATATCGGCTCAATCCTTTTGGTACGTCCCCCACAATCGGTCAAAATTTTGAATTATCAAAACGATAATAATAAGCGAAATAAGGCTCCCATTTTCTTCAAATTTCACTATCCCAAAATTCTTCTTAATAAATGATACAAATCGGCATCACAACCAAACACCACCCCATGCAGGATTTTTGATCTTATGTTCTTCGAAAAAATCTGAAAAATCAATAATTGTGGCACTGATAGCCCTCCAAGAAACGATGCTAAATATTAATGATGAAGGAACGGTATTTAAAAACTATTTTCGTAAGTCCATAATTACGGCCCTACAGGTTGCTCACAAAGTTTTATACAAAAATTACAGATTATTGTCCTGGTAGTCCTACAAAAAATAATAAATTCTTAAGAAATTATCTTCTCAAACATTGATAATGCCTTAAAAATATTTCAATTTTGCTCTAATAGTTCTTGAAAATATATTGTTAAAAAGACCTTACTATAGTTTTGATGGTAGGCACTTCAAAAACTATCCTTAAAGTCGTTTTCAGTAATCATTGTTAAAAAAGTTACGATTTCATTACTGTGAACATTTTCGTGAATATCGGACGATAATTGCAGACTGCATATAATAACCCCAACCTGTGTTGTAAGGTGAAAAAAATTACAAAATATACATTTCAATATTAAGTCAAATTGAAAAAAAAAATCGCATGCGATAAAAAATATGAAAAAATAAAAAATGTCACAAAATAATACAAAACCTATTTTAACATCATTATTGAGATATTTTTATGCGATTTTTTTAGACTTTATTCTTTTATGCCAAGATCGCATTCTGAATTGACAACATTTGTCAAAATCGGTCCAGCCATTCTTGAGATATAAGCATTATAGCTAAAATCCCCTTCCTTTGTACATACACAGGTATATATTTCGCTAGTTATAACCGATATTTACCATCGGCATCTACGTAACGGTCAGAATTAACCTGTTCGTCTATTTGTGATTTCGCCGGTATTAAAAATATTCGCGGTTTAATGGAAAATTTGTCGTTTATTTAACACAAATGTTATGGTCTATTTCACCCACTAATTATTACGCGATGACCATCAAAATTGGAAGACCTCTGTCCAGCTCTAGCCCCATGCTAACTTCCGCTTCGATTGGTCTATAATTGCGATCTGTAGAGCAACTGCAACCATTTCAACCCCTAAATATTATGCGATCATCTCCAAAAGCAATAGGGTTCTATTCTGGTCCAAGCCCCACCTACATTCTAAATTTCGTGAAGATCGGGCCATAATTGCGACCTGTAGAGTGATTACAAATTAACATGGACAGACAGACGGACATACATAGCTAGATCGACTCAGCTCGGCGAGCTAGGAAGATCCATATATACTTTCCTATGTGGGAAACCAATATTTCGAGGTGTTACATAATTTTTGGCCCAATCAAACTTATAATACCCCCAACACATAGTGTTGTAGGGTATAAAAATGTAAGGTCCATTAAAGAAATTAAAAATCGGACTAAGTCTTGATATTTATATATTCCTTAAAAATTTTATATTTGATTTTTAATTATTTTTTTTATGGTATTTGATAATAATTTTAAAAATCCACGGAAAAAAACAGGTTCATGGCCTTAAAATAAAAAAAAAATCATGACCACACAAAATGTGAGTTTATTGCACTTAAAAAATACTCTTAGAAAATCAACCATTTGATAAAATACTTTTACAAAATAGGCGCCTCTAAAAATACTTAAATTCACACTTCGTTAATCCTTAAAAAACATTCTTACAAACTATCACAAGAATAGCTTCTCTGTATGGAAACGTTTCATATTTTCATAAAGCAATAATCCACAAACAGCCACTGGTCACCTTCTGAAGTTTCTGCTAAATTTCCTTAAACGTATTCATTGATTTCCTTTCCTTTATATACACACATTCAGTTGTCTACAAATATTCATACAATATCAACTTTTATTAGTAAAACTAAATAAAAAAAGATTATTGTTGACGCATCGATTTCTTTGCGCCAACCGGATGGACAGCTGACTGACTGTGGGTATGACATGTTAGTCGGTTAAGTAATTATTTTCGACCTTGTTCATATGTCATGTCACTCATACGTTCACCCCACACACATCGAGTCTAACGAACGAGGTGTCCATCGATGCGCCCACAAAATATGAGGAAAAAGTTCAATAACAACAACAACAATAACAATAAAAATAATCGATTATTTTTCGTGGTATTTCACTGCAATAACGCTGACCGTTATTATTGTTGTTCAGTTGTTTTCACTTAATTCCATTAACAGTGGCCATTCTTTTTTATGGAATAAAAAAATAACAATTCATTAATTTCAACCCAGTAGTACCATCACTCACTTTAAGGGGTGTTTAGAATTTTGAGGGTGAATTATTTATATAAATATTTTATATTTTTATATTTAGTTAATATTTATGTATTCATTTTCTTGTGACTCCACTGTAAGGCCTGCGGAAACAGAAGAATATTGACCAAAGTGACGAGTAACAAAATGGACACAAACAAACATGTCATATCACTATTTTCCATCAAAATTAATACACTTCCGTACTCACAAATAAGGTTATTGAGATAGATACCAACACATAGAAATATAACTTTGAACTGTGTGTATATATATGACCTATATTTGTATAAAAATACAGTGGAAGTTAATAATATTTCTTAGTAGAACTTTGTTGTACTATTTAATCCAATTATTTTCAATACGAATCGCAAATGTTTTTATTTTTTTTCAGAAATTGTAGATCTTTAATAGTGAATGTATTTTTTAAGAGATATGATCGTGAAATTTTCCAAAACTATTTCTTGAACGACATTAGGACTGAATCGAGGATTCTTTAAGGGCTAAAGACAATTTTCTAATAACTCTCTAAATTATAACCGTGTATAAATAGCTTTCAGATCTATAATTGTGAATTTTTGAAAGATTTTCTATGTACAATCACAGCTGCAATTAAAAAAAATAATTTTAATTATTTTTTTAGATCTTTAATTGCGAAGTTTAAAAAAATATATTATTTTCTAAGGACTTTTACTGAAATCGTGAAGTTTTTAAAAATATTTTGTATGGGGACGGCGAATCCAAAATGAAATCTAAGGGCTACTATGGAAAAATATTTTTTTTTTATAACTGAGGACTTAAAAACTGTGAAGTTTTGAAAATATTGTTTTAAGGACTGTCGGATCTATAAACGCGGCTTTTTAAAATATTATGAGATCTATAGTCATAAAAACATTTTTGACAGATTTTTAAAACTGGAATCGAGAATTTTTTTAAAGGATATTTTTGGAATGGGTTATTAGCACTAAAATTTTTTTTAAGAATATTTTTGAAGTACTATTGGGTATATAATTGTGCATTTTTACGAATATTTGAATGGGTTTTCAAGAATATGTTGGGGGTTTATCACAACTAATATATTATATATATTTATATATATATATATATTCTCAATTTTTTTTAATATATTTGTGAAGGATGTGGAGGATAGTCGTATAATCGCGATTCTCCTTAAATATTTTTTATAGAATTATTAGGATAATTTAATAGATATTTTTATGATATTTTTGAAGTATTGTTATGACTATAAAAATATAAAATTGTTAAGGAGTATTAGGAGGGGTTTAATCGTAGATTTAAAAAAATATTTTTTTGTATGATAATTAGGACTATAAGTTCTGTATCTACAACACTATGTGTGAGGGGTATTAAAAGTTTGATTGGGCCAAAAATTATGTAACACCTCGAAATATGGGTGTCCCACATAGGAAAGTATATATATGGATCTTCCTATCTCGCCAAGTTGAGTCGATATAGCTATGTATGTCCGTCCGTACGTCTGTTCATTATACCCTCCATCTTGGAAAGGAGAGTATATTAACTTTGTCATTCCGTTTGTAACATCCTTAAATATTCGTCGTAGACGAATATATATATTCATAATCAGCATAAAATTCCAAGTCGATTTAACGATGTCCGTCTGTCGTTGTGTCTAGGATGGTTGGTATTGAAAATGACGGATTTATCGCAAAATTGGTATTTGTAGGTAATAACGGGTCCCTGTGCGTGTGGCAAAACATTGCATGTATAGGTCTACGTTTTGGTATAGTCCCCATATAACGGTACCTCCCGATATTTTGATGATTTTTACACATTTTCAAGAATTTCTCTAAAAATTGGTAGTTGTAGATCATAATGGGTCCCAGTTCGTGTGGCGAGTCATTGTAATTATAGGTCCACGTTTTGGTATAGCCCCCATATAACGGTACCTCCCGATATTCGGTATTTTAATTTTTTTGCCACATTTTTTCACGGATTTGTCTAAAAATTGGTATTTGTTGGTCATAATAGGTTCCAGTTCTGGTGGCGAAACATTGCATGTATGGGACCATGATTTGGTATAGCCCCCATATAATGGTACCTCCCGATATTCGGTATTTTGATGGTTTTTGCCACATTTTTTCACGGATTTGCCTAAAAATTGGTATTTGTAGGTCATAATGGGTTCTAGCTCCTTTGGCGAAACATTGCATGTGTAGGTCCACGATTTGGTATAGCCCCCATATAACGGTACCTCCCAATATTCGGCATTTTAATGGTTTTTCCACATTTCTTCTAATGTTTCATTTACCCTAAGGTGGAGGGTATCAAAAGTTTGGCCCGACCGAACTTAATGTTTTTTTTTTACTTATTTTAATTTGGAATCACTCTACAGGTCGCAATTATGGCCCGATCTTCACGAAATTTAGAATGGAGGGGCTAGGGCCAGAATAGAAGCCTATTGCTTTTGGAGATGACCGCATAATATTTAGGGGTTGAAATGCACCAAAAACTAAAAATGTCCCGATTTTGCAGTTGCTCTACAAGTCGCTATTATGGAGCAATCGAAACGGAAGTTAGCATGGAACTACAGCTTATGGCTGGGCAGAAGCCTTCCAATTTTTTTAATGCCTGCTAAATCAAAAATTGACGTACAGGTCAATCCTGACCGTTACGTAGATGCCGATAGTAAATATATCGGATATAAATAGCGAAATACATACAATGTACATATACAAAGGAAGGGGATGTTACCTAGAATGACAAATGTTGTCCATTTAGAGTGCCCTCTTGGCATAAGAGTATAAAATCCAAAAAATCGCATTAAAAGTTGCAAATAATGATGTTAATATAGATTTTGTAGGATTTTGTGACATTTTTTATTTGTTCATATTTTTTATCGCATGGGATTTATTTCGATTTGACTTATAATATTGAAGGGTATAATTGTAATAGTTTTTCACCTTACAACACAGGTTGGGGTTATTATATACTGATTGCAATTATCGTCCGATCCTCACGAAAATTTTCACAAGGGTAGGGTTAGGCTCAGAAGGCTAGGCCTAGTGTTTTCAAAGATGTCCGCAATATATTAAGGGGTTAAAATGGACCAAATAAATGTTCCTGATTTGGGAGTCGTTATAAAGGTTACAAAAAGGAAAAAAATACGAAATATCCATGAAGTTAATTTAGGACAGCGAGTAGAATGGACCACTGTATTTGCATGAAAAATACCACCAGGAAAGTATTTTAGCATTTTGGATGACCATAGGATTACATTTAGCTGTAAAATAGACCACTAATTATAACAGCACGACTGAGTGAGTAAATATTGGGCAAGTGCTCTATGATATAATTTCAAAAGGGAAATCTTCCAAAATGGATTTGGGCATAAGGGGGCTAACATTTTGTAGTGTTGTAGGGTATCACATGGTCGGCCCCGCACGGCTATAGCCTTTGCTTACTTGCTAAGACTAGTTTTGAAAGAACCAGCATGGTTGTAATCCTAGATGTTGTTAAGAATATTTTATTAGGACTTTCGGCAGTTATTCGTGTATTATTTTAAGATCTATTTTAATAACATCATTTGAACAACAACAACAACATTCGAGGCCGGCAAAAGTCATTGTCTCTTGCACTGTTGTTTCAATATTGGTGAAAAACGAATATTATCATGGTTTTTTTACGAATACATTTTAAAGGACTATCAATCAGTCCAGTCAAATGTTTTTTTAGCTCTAACAAAATAACAAAAAAAAAAAATCAACAAAACATACTTTTATTGCTCTTCAAATTTATTTTAAAAATTCTACGATTGTAGCTCAGAAAATACTACTTATAATATTGCTAATTATAGTCTAACCCGTCCTTCAAAAAATGTTAAATCTACAAATGGTAGTTTTAAAAAATATAACAGAAATTTTTGTAAAATCTACAATTTAATCCCTGATGGTCTCTCGCAACTATTCAAAAAACAAATCATAGTATATTTTAATAACCTTTTTTTCTACAAACTGTCTGATTATTGTTTGCGTGGAATTCCACGGTCTACTGTCCATATGAATCCTGTGGTTGTGGCAAACCACATTGCTTCACAAGTATAAAAGCGAAGGTGGGACCATTATTGCAAAGTTATTTTTTTCATCATGAATTTAAAAATACATTTTTTTTTTTTGGTTCAATAAATGTTATTGCATGCAACTTGTTTGGCTAGTTAATTAATTATTGATTTGCAAAGACATTAAAAATTATAACATGGAAATTAACACAGCTGTTGCGATTTTCATATCATTTGTCAAAATCGATTGATTTAAAAAAATAAATAAATGAGGAATTAATTACAGGGAAATTGTCATGTCGTAAATGGGACTGATTCTTCGTCAATCATGGTCTATAATTTGCATAATTTTACATCATATAGTGACAAACATTTATAAATAGAATAAATAATTTTTATCGATAAATTATATATTTTCCCAAAATTTTGGCATAATTTACAATTAGATTTGTTAATAGAATTTTATGTTATATTCATATTTTCTGGAGTCCCATTTATGGTAGTTTTATCCACGCCATTAATTACTACTTGGTGTCTACAATGAAAACATACTTTTCCACATATCATTCGAGTAAATAAAGAAATCTTACTACATATGAGCATGACGAAGGTGACAAACTATTTCGGAACCATTTACTACGTAGTATTTTTGTGTGTTCAGGGCGGTAATGGCAAGGACAACAACAGAATTGACAACCATTAATTGAAATGACAAAACAGAGTCCCAGTTTAACGACATTGGGCTTTTATTAAAGAAAAAATAATTAAATACCAAAATCAATAACGAAATGAGGTGCTGGGAGAGTTAAAGGGGGATAAATATTTATTTACATACATTGTCTAAGGCGGGATATCATACGCACGTAGTGCGTTGTACAGCAAGAATAAAAAACATGACAATAATTAATTGTAGAACATTTGAATATAATTCGGCATTTAGAGTACTCGGGCTGAAATATTATTTCAGAACATTTTCATATTTAAATTCGAGGGTTTTTTAAGAAGATTTTTTTACAATTTTGGTTTTTTAAAGTGCTTTTTTAGGACAAGGATTAAAAAAAATATATATGGTCCGCCATTTATTTTTTTTTTTTTTTCGAAATCGAGTGTAGCTTTTGCTGTTTTCAACGAAGCGCTGTCCTGTTGCAACCAAATATTCCAAGCCAATATCCTCCTCCTCCTTGTAAAATATTTTGCTACAATAATGTATCGGATCTTTGATTTTTAAAATATAATTGTTATATTAGAATAATCGATAATAATACCAATATCTCAATTAAGTAAATACTTAATAAAACCGTGTGTAATATTTTAGTTATGAAAAATTAACAATATTCCGACATCGAGCCTAGGATTTTTTTCATCGCTACAGTTTTCATGGTTTTGGGAACTAGAAATTGATGTCAAATCTTGCCGGGCGCATATTTGGTTTTGCTCTCGCACGCAAAGTTGTTAGATTCCCGTACAGGGTGAGATGAAAAAACTGCAACCAACTTCACACTGCTGTCATTTCTAAGCCACTTTCTAAGTCCGACAGCTGTTAAAATTATTCCAGTGACAGCTCATTATATTGTCTATAAGCATACAAAAGCATTTTGGTGAAATTTTTGAAATTGGTAGCGTAGCCCGACGTCAAGGAAGTGGACGGAAGAAAGCAGCAACATCAGCAGAAATGGTTCGAAAAGTGAAGAAGCGACTTGATCGAAACCCGCGTCGCAGTGGCCGAAAATGGCTCGTGAGCTAAACATATCGCAACATTCCATTCGGCAAATATTTTTAAAAAATAGCTCGGGGTAAAGCTATTGAAATTCCAAAAAGTGCAAAAACTTACACCTCAACAGAAAGAAAATTGACTCAAGAGAGCTAAAGAGATGCTTCGCTTGGCCAAAAGTGGTGAACTGCTGAATTTGGTTTTCTCCGATGAGAAAACATTCGTTGTCCTGCAGTTTGCAATATTGTGTCTGGAGTGTCGATCACCTTAAGCAAGCGCTTTGTCGGGAATGGACCAAAATACAACATTCGAACAGCGTGTGACGGTTTCATTGGCCGTTTGAAGGCCATAATTCGTGACAAAGGTGACCAATTCGAACAAATCTAAACTTATTTTAAAATTTGATGCTATATCCGACTTTTTTTGCTTTCTTTCAAAAACATATAAAAAAAATTAACAAGTTAAAATAAATACCTTCCACCATTTGGAACGAATTTGGAAATTTTCAAAAAATAAAGTCCTTAAAAAATTCTCTTAAATTTTTAAAAATACCGAATATAGCCGTTATATTGGAATCTATACGACGTGGACCTACATAGGCCTTATTTGTCAAATTCGTAACTTGGAAAAAAACGGTGAATAATGTAGCTAAAATCATCAAAATATCGTATATAGGGAGGTACCGTTATATCGGAGCTGTGCAAAGACCTGGACCAGCATAGACAATTTTCAGTCACAGGCTATAGCATCCATGCGAAGACCTTTACCTGCATGGACAATTTTCTGTCACAGACTGTAGTTTCCATTACGAACTCTAAATACATAATTTGAAACAATTCCGTTAAATAATGACGCTAAAATCATCAAAATACCGAATATCGGGAGGGGCTATAGAAAAACGTGGACCTACATGGCCCATTTACGAACTTAACCTGCCTAATGGAAAAATAAACACGTGTGCAAAATTTTAGCCTTCTACCTCAATTCGTTAGAAAGATAGCGTGATTACAACAGACAGACGGACGGACATGGCTAAATCGACTTAGAATTTTACGCTGATCAAGAATATATGGGTCTGACATGAGTATTTCGAGGAGTTACAAACGGAATGACAAAGTTAATATACCCTCCATAGTATGGTGGAGGGTATAAAAATTATGGCATTTGACTTTGTTGCAGTTTTTTTTATCTCACCATGTAAATGTTCGAATTTAAGGACTGATACGAAATGGACAATATTGGCTCATTCCTTCGGAACCTACTCCATAGGGGATCAAATATATTTAAAAAATCGAACATTGGCTGAGGGAATGCATCTTTTTTACTTTTTCAAATGGAGTTTGAATAATAACTATATTATCATATTGTTATAACGACCCTCATACTAATTTAATACGGATCCAAACACATTTATAAAAGTCAGTGTGTCAAACTTATAATGAAGCTCGAAGAGAACCAACATGTAAACATACATCTATAGAACATTAATGCACTCCAACAAGAACATAAAAGCTATTATATATTTATTCCGAACACATCGCCATACCCCATAAAACTCTACAAATTGACACAGCAACTTGTCTGATTCTGAATTTCGATAATACTTTGACACGTAAATTGCCAGCAATATTCGGTCATTCTTGTCGTCTGTTAAATGGCCAGAATATGTATATCGAACACGCACGCACACACATGCATGCATACACACCAAATGATACATTTAATGGTCGGTCATCTTTGATTTGGACCATGGGATGAACACCATCACCACCCACCTAGTGATTCTCGTGATTCTCTTTTCGAGTATCATTTACGACTATGTGATGTGGGTATTGAGTAGAGACAATTTAATGGTCATCATCAGGACCATTTGAAGAGTGTCAAAGTACAAAGTTATTAACCTCTGGATAAACGTAGGTGATGTGAGCGACATAAGCACTGGCCAGGAGCAACATCCTCGGCGTTTAATAAGAAGAGTTTCATTTTTATTTTTTTTTGATTTGCTGTCATGTGACACCAACACGCATTATGGCAAGGTGTATGTGTGTATGTATGTGTGTGTGTGCGTGTCTATCTGCGAAATGAACATTCCCAGAATTTGATTGGAGCCTGAGGACATTATGTCGAGCGACTTTTGTTTTTATATTCTGTGACATTTGATTCGATAAGCATTTTCCCCGAGTAATGGGAGTATAAAGCAATTGCTATTTGTTCTGAGGCATCACAAAAAAAAATCACAGCTAATGTAATTTGTACGTGGGTGTGTGTGTGTGTAAGCATTTTTATTTATAAGTGTCAATAACGTACAAGAATCGTACATAAATAAAATAACACCATATCAAATTATGCTGCTATCTTTAGGCGAACTAAATTACGACAATAAACGCTTTGCTTCATTTCACCGAATTGTGCAATTTTGGAGAGCTCGTTTATTACACGGTTAATTCAAGCCCCCGGAAATTGGAGTGAATTCCAATGAAATGGCCTGAGGATATGAATTTAATGGTGTGATTGGTTTTGAGAACCAGTATGGAATTATTAGTAGCTGTGGTAAGAGGTGTTGTTGAGGAGCCGTGAATACATGGAAAAGGGGAAGCTCTGTAATAGAGCTATTTTTGAAGACATATAAAAAAGTATTTTCGAGATTTTCAATAGATTTAAGAATTCTTAATGGATTTATACAGGGGAAAGCCTTCGTAACGAAATTATTCAAAATTTCTTCCACGGATAGAAGAGTTTTTTCCAATTTTTCCATTAGATGCATATCATTTACGCGATTTCAAATAAAAGTTTCTAATGTTTTGAGATAAATTATCAGATGTTAAACTGTATTAAAAAAGAATAAAGCTGAAGCTAGAGTATTGAAAATTATGGGCGAGGGTAGAAAGAGAAAATTACTAAAAGGTAGTAAAAATTGTACTTTTTTATTTGACGAACCAGTAAAGTTAAATTTAGAATAATAGTCACTGATGGAGTGTGTGACGGATGTACCAAAGGGTTCTTAAAAAATCGTACCATAAAAAAACAAGTTAAAAAGTATCAGTCGGTATTGCCGACAGATATATACCCTCAGCCTATGTTCGATTAAATAATCAAAATATATTTGACTAGTGTTACAATTATTCAAACGTTTGGCCCTCTATGGAGCAGGTTCCGAAGGAATTGACCAATATTGTCCATTCCGTATCGTATATATAAATATTCCGACGTGGATTATATTGACTAACTCCTTCACTTTATATGAGATATGTAATAATTTTTAGAAAATGTTAAAATGTGCGTGATGTACCAGATAGAGTCTACCGAAATATTCCATTTTTATACTTCATCTGATACAAATAAAAAATATTGAGCGAAATATTGGGCAAAATTACAAGAAAGGATATTTATTTCCAATTTTATACGAAATCATAAATTCCGATAAATTTCATAATCATATCAGGCTTCTTATTGAGAGAGTAGTAAAGAATTGCTAAATTGTTTCGAAAGTTATGACAGATAAATTTATTGAAAATTGTGACCCTTTGTGGGTGAGGTACCGGAAGGGGTTCGCAGATATATATCAACTTCACAACAAATCTTGTGTTGGCAAAAATATTTGTATGTGAGAAATTTGAAGAGAGTTGGATGCTTATTTCGCTTTATTTGAGTGTTTTGTTTTTCAAAATCTTGATCCCTATGTATGGGGAAGGTACCAGAAGATCTACACCACCTTTATAACAGATCTTGTGTTGATGGAAATATAAAGACGTGCCAAGTCTAAATGGAATCGGATGTTAATTTGGCGTTTTATGAGCTTCATGGATATTCAAAATTTCGACACTTTGTGGGGGAGGTACCAGGAGGAGTGGACCGATACATTCCATGTCAACACCAGATCTTGGGTTTATAAAATTATTGGGATGTGTGAAATATAAAGACTATCGGACTCTTACATCACATTTTATAAGAGTTATAATTATTCAAAATTTTGACCCTTTGTGGGGGAGGTACTTGATGGGGTGCATCGATATTGTCCATTTTCGCACCTGACATAGCACTGATGAAAATATTAGGATTTGCAAATTTCGAGCAAAATCATATCGTTTCTCTTTCTGTGCAGAAAATATTTTTTGAAAATTTCTACCTTTTGGGGGGAGGTACTTGATGGAGTGGACCGATATTGTCCATTTTCACACCTGGTCTAGCACTGATGAAAATATTAGGATTCGCAAAGTTCGAGCAAAATCGCATTATCGTTTTCTTTCTGTGCAATAAATTCGTTTCTTTGAAAATTTTGGCATTTTGTGTGGGAGGTACCAGAAGGAGTGGACCGATATCGCCCATCTCCGAACTCGATCTAAGTTTGACAAAAATATTACTATATACCAAGTTTGGATCAAATCGAATACTTCCTTCGAGAGTTATCGTGCGCACCAGCCAGACAGACAGACGGACGGACGGACGGACATCGGTAGATCGACTCCAAATGTTCTGAAACGGATTTGGTCCAAAGAGACTTAGGGTCTAAAACCGTTATTTCGACTAGGAAACGTTTTGACTAAAATGTACTACATCTGGTACCATTTCGTATCATGTGAACGGGTAGAGCTATAAACTTGAAATTTGGAATGGAAATCATGTTGAGGGACCGATGCAAGTAGGTACTACTACACGGTACTAAATTTGGTACAATTTAGGGGAAAAGGAATAGTGAAAATTTTAAATTAATATTACTGGCGGCGTGCAGGTTTGGAATATGGAGATAGTGTTCGAAATTTGTACTTATTTGCACGAAAAGTACTAAATGCTACTTAATTTAGTACAATTTCAATTAGGGTGAACCGTTAAAGCTAGAATGCTTGAAATTCGGAAATAACATTTCTATTGGATTGTATGGTGGAGGTTGTTATGGACATTTGTGTTTACAGGGTGAGATGAAAAAACTGCAACTAACTGCAGACAGCTGTCATTTCTAAGCCACTCGTCCGACAGCTGTTAAAATTATTCCAGTGATGAAATTGAAGCGTGGTAGTGTGATTTATTCATATTTGGCTGGAAAACAACAAGTGGCTATCGTTAGAGCACTCCAGCATTTAAAAGTGAATAAATCATTTGTGTCTCGTACCATATATCGTTACCGTGATACTAGTAGCGTAGCCCGACGTCAAGGAGTTGGACGGAAGAAAACAGCAACATCAGCAGAAATGTTTTGAAAAGTAAAGAAGCTACTTGATTGATACCCGCGTTGCAATGGCCGAAAAATGGCTCGTGAGCTGAACATATCGCAATATACCTTTCGGCAAATATTAAAAAATTAGCTCGGGGTAAAGCCATTAAAATTCCAAAAAAGTACAAGAACTTACACTACAACAAAAAGGAAAAAGACTAAAAAGCGCTAACGAGTTGCTTCGCTTGACCGAAAGTGGTGAACTGCCGAATTTGGTTTTCTCCGATGACAAAACATTCGTTGTCCGGCAGTTTGTAAACAAACATAATGATCGTGTTTACTTGCCAAAGGGATCAGCTGAAAATGTGCACCTTCGGTTGGCCACCAGAACTCAAGCGCCAGCCATGGTGATGGTGCGGGCCGCCATATTAGCCGATGGTCGCTCTCTGCTCGTATGCATCAAAATAAATATCGAATATTATCGCTAAAATATTCTAGAGGGTGTATTAAAGTCTTGGGCACGCAAAAATTTTGGCCGCAGACCTTGGACATTCCAACAGGACTCAGCATGCACTCAGTACATGCCACCCAAGAACGGTTACAAAATGAGGTTCCTCGCTTCATTTCCAGCGCTCAATGGCCACCGAAATCTCCGGATACTAACCCGTTGGACTATTATGTCTGGAGTATTTTGGAAAGGAAGGTTGGCACTAAAAAATTACAAAGTGTCGATAACCTCAAGCAAGCGCTTCGGCGGGAATGTGCCAAAATACCGCAGAGCAACATACGGGCAACGTGTGACGGTTTCATTGGCCGTTTGAAGGCCATAATTTGTTCCAAAGGTGACTAGTTCGAACAAATCTAAACCTATTCTAAAATTTGATGCTATTTCCGATTTTTTTTTTTGTGTAAATGTGTACTGCAATTTTTCGAAAAGTACTAAATAGTACTAAATTTGGTATTGGGTGAAAGGATAGGACTGGAATACTCAAATTTGATTCTGAGGTCTCTGTTAGTACCTAGAATTGGCACATGGAAATGTCTTCTATAATTGTATGAAAAGTACTGAATGGTGGTATTCTTGTATTGTGTGAATCTATGGAGCCAGAAGCCCGAAAATTGATTCTAAGGTATTTGTCTTGGTATCTGCAGTTGATATATGGAGGTAGTTTTGTACTATATGTATTATAGTTGTACTAATTGCTACTAATTTTGGCCACGGGGGAAATTACAGAGTGAAATCCTGGAATTTGATATTAAGGTCGCCGTTGGTATCTGCGGTTGGAGATTAGTTTGAAAATGCGTACTATAATTGTTCGAAAAGTACTAGATTTGGTATTGGGTGAAGGGATAGAGTTGGAATCCCGGAATTCGATATTGAGATCTGTCTTGGTATCTGGTGTAGAAATATGAAGGTAGTTTTGGTACTGTGTACTATCATTGTTCAAAAAGTACTAAATCTTGTTGGTGTCTTGGATGGAGAGGTGATGATTGCTTGTGATTTGCGTACTAAATTAGTTACTGGGATAGAGCCAAATTCTGAAATTTACTATTGAGGTCACTGTTGGTTGTTTTGGGTTTAAATATGGAAACTTTGAAATATTTTTGGACTCAAAAATTGGATGTGGTTCCATTGTGTAATGATTTTACAAATATCCTCTTCGGTCAACTTCAAAATGAAAGATTTTGAAGACTTTGGATTTAAAAAAATACAAATTTTCCAATTATTTTTGAAATTCTTTAATAATTAGAAAACCGTGAAAGTCCGAACATTTAGTACCATGTATCAAGTTTTGAATAAAAATATTGTCAAACTGAAAAAGTTTTGAATTTTGAGTAATAACAAGGCATAACACAAACTGTGGAAAGGAATGTAAAATTTTAAGGAGAAGTGGGAGAAGAATGTTTTGTAGGTCTTCTAATAATAGAAAATCTTTTAAAAGACTTCCAGAGACAAAATGCCTGTACAAGGTATTCTATAGAAAGAAGACAATTAGAAGGCGTTGTTTAAAAAGATTTGACAGGTCTTCAACAAGATTTTTTTTCTGGAGACAATCTGCTAGCTTAATATAGGCAGAAGACCCTTTCACTTCACCTATGGTCAAAAGATGTTATACAGTTCTTCTATAAAGTAAGTAGACCTTTTAGAAGTCGTTTATATTCAGGAGACCTTTTAGAGGTCTTTGATAGATACAAGACCGTTTACAAGTCTTACATAGAAATAAGACATTTTTTTACTTATTCAGGGGACCCTTTTTATACCCTACCACCTTGGATTGGAAGGAATATGAACTTCGGCATTCCGTTTGCAACATCCCTAAATATTCGTCGTAGAACCTATAAAGTATATATATTCATAATCAGTATAAAATTCTAAGTCGATTTAACGATCTCCGTCCCTATATCTGTCTGTTGAAATAACGATACAACCCACATTATTTGACGTGGTTGATATTAAAAATGAGATATATCGGTCCACGTTTTGGTACAGTCCCCATATAATGGTGCCTCCCAATATTCGGCATTTTGATGATTTTTGCCAAATTTTTTCACGGATTTGTCTGAAAATTGGTATTTGTAGGCCATAATGGGTCCTAGTTCGTGTGGCGAATTATTGTATGTTTGGGTCCACGCTTTAGTATAGCCCTCATATAAGGGTACCTCCTGATTTTTGGTATTTTGATGATTTTTGCACATTTTCCAAGGATTTGTCTAAAAATTGGTGTTTGTTGGTCGTAATGGGCTCTAGCTCCGGTGGCGAAACATTGCATGTATAGGTCCACGATTTAGTATATCCCCATTTAATGGTACCTCCCGACATTCGGTGTTTTGATGGTTTTTGTCATATTTTTTCACGGATTTGTCTAAAAATTGGTATCTTTTGGTCATAATGGGTTCTGGCTGCGATGGCGAGACATTGTCTGTATAGGTTCACGTTTTTGTATAGTCCCATATAGCAGTACCTCCCGATATTCGATATTTTGATGATTTTTGCCATATTTTTTGTTGGTCATAATGGGTTCTAATGCTTCGTTTGCCCCTAGGTGGAGGGTATTAAAAGTTCGGGCCGGCCGAACATAATATTTTTTACTTATTATTTTTACATTTTTATTCAGATCTTTCTCTATTCTGTTGACATTTACAGGTCTTTATAGTCGGAAGCCCATCTATGGGTTTCAGTTGTCAGTTACCCCTTTTCATGTCTGGTATAGGCAGAGGACCTTTTACAGGTGCTCGTTTATGCGTCTTCGAAAAGTTTGAATATTTTTTAAAGCCTCTTAAAATGTAGAAGGACTTGTACAGGTCGACTTTGGGCACAACACCTTTTACAGATCCTCAGGGGTGAGGGTAGCTTGTATAGATTTTCTATAGAAGGAAGTTTCTTCACTGATGGCCAGGAAACTTTTCTCAAAAAAGAAAAGAGGCATTACAGACCATCAGCAGACAATAGAATGCATTTTGCACTAGAATGAAAAGATATTACAGGTCCTCATAAAAGTATAGGCATATATCGGTCTTCTATAGAACGGAGAGATATTACAGGTATACTTTATACATTAGTAATTTTACAGGGATTTCAGAGTTAGAATTGTTCTCCAGGTGTCCTATCCTTCTTCCTTCTTTAGACAGAAGCAATTTTAGAGGTGTTTAGAGAACAGAAGACCTTTTATACAATTTCCATTATCTTTCTATATATATATAGTTACAATCCCATCCCAATACCCTCATAGTGACAACAAATGTCCGCTATTACCATAATACCCCCAACCGCTCGTTTAACGAAATTTATATATAACCATTATTCATACATTTCCAATTTAGAGCTAGATTATACCCTCATAATGCAAATGAGTCCTCGGCAATTAACCCTTGATTTCATTTCAGAAAACTTCAAACCATAGACATGAATGATGATTTGAACATCTGTTTTATGTCAAACCATTTATGGTTTGAGAACACAATGAATTCTTTGCGATCCAAGATAATTCATGATGCTCAAGGTTGATCCATTGTCAAAAGTGAATTAGCCACACTAAACTAAACCAAATGTATAACCACCGCCACATAGACAGACAAAGGCAATGGTGGTTTTGACAAACCATTAATACGGTCAACCATACAAGCCGTACGGGGAAGAGAAAGAGAGTCGTGGTCACAAATTAAAAACTTCATGGCCGCGGAGCAATAATGAATGGCTCAAACAATAATAATGCAGCATAAAAATGTAATTAATACGGATAATTGGCCCTGAGAATGTCACTAAATAGTCTGCGAAAAAAATCAAGGATGCACGAAGGCGGGCGGTGCAACGTTAATGGCCAAGAGAGACGAGGAAACCTGCCATTCCGCCAAAAGGGGGAATTTCCAGAGCAGCTCAGTGCAACACAATGGGAGGCATAACATGTTTATCGTATTTTCCAAACAATGACGAACAAGTTCACGAACTGAACATCTGGGATTAGCCCACATGGCATGGCAAGGATGCCCAGCAAGTTCTAAGTAAATATTATTGATGGCTCGCTTACTGAAACAGGTCAAATGGTTTTTTTTGTCAACTTGTCATCTCTGGTCGTTAACTACAAATTATTGACCTATAATGCACATCCTTAAGCAGCCAAGGGAATTGTTGCACAGGTTCATCCAAATCGTGGATGATCCTTGAATCAGGGGAAAAGCCCTCACTGCCATCGACATGAGACACTACTGATGATCCTTCATTGGCATTTTTGTCTCGCTTTCAACACGCTAAAGAGCCAAAATTAACTCTAAGTAAATGCGTAACACCATATGGAACGTCTTAGCCATGGTCTTTCCCAGCATTGAACGGGGGAATACTCGGCTACTCTTGGTGTGCACCGGAAAATCCTCGTGGCTTTTCCGCTACATGTTGAAATCTTTTCCACACATGTGCGAAAATTTCCAAAAGTTGATCAAGCGGACAAGTGTCAAACCAGACAAGAGCAACCGTTCACAACATGTAATCGAGAATTGTAAAGTGACCGTAAAGAGAGTGGAAGAGCGAAACTGTGTTTTGTTTTTAAAGAGAGAGCGAGAGCATACAAATATACCACACAGAAGGCTCTTGAAAGGACCCAAACAGTAGATAGTGTGTTTTGGTTAGGAGGTACTTCAATCTCAAGGATAGTTCAGAGAGAGAGAGAGAGAGAGCAGGAGAGAATATCAAAGAGAGTGAGAGTGTTAGAGCATGTAATGAACAGAGAGAGAGACTAGGTAGTTTGCACAGTGGTTTAAAAATAGATATGTGAATTTTTGCGAAATGCACTTTAGTTCGTAAGGGTTTATAATAATGAATTGGAGATATTTAAATTGTAGTCTTCTGTGGATATCATAGGATACAAATTAAAGGTAAAAAAGAAAAATAACGCTTAAAAATAAATTTAAAAAACAATATTTGCGAAAAAATGCGAAGTTGAACAAAACAAGTTAAAACGTATCTTTTAGGTGGTTATGATCATTCCAAATGTTGACCTTTTATAGGAAAGGTAAAGAGTGCGCAAATATTGTCCATTTTGCATCTAAGTCTAAAATACATATTGTCACGTACCAGGGATATATAGGTACATGTTATATGTTTGTATTATTATTATTATTTTTTTTTTGAAAATTCTCAACCTTTGTGGGAGAGTTATCAGAAAGAGTGGACCTACACATCCCATACTTATATCATATCTATTGTTGATAGAAATATTGAGATACACGAAGTTTAAAGCAAATTGTTGACTTGTTTCGCATGTTATGATACTAATAATTATTCACAATTTTGTCCTCTTGAGGGTAGGTATTAGAAGAAGTGGGCCTTAAATTCTATATTTACATCAAAACAATCATATTCGCATTTCGCAATTAATGTGGGTTAAGGGAATTCAAAATATTTTCCAACAGTGGGACAGGTTCCAGAAGGAGTGATCCGATCTCTACCACATTCATACCAGATTTTGTGCCGGTAGAAATATTTGAATAAGACAAGTTAAAAAAAAATCGGATGTTCATTTTACATTTCATTAATGATTAAAATTTTTGACCCTTTGTGGGAGAGGTACCAGAAGGGGTGGTCCGATCTACAACATCTTCATACCAGACCTGGAGTTGGTAAAAATATTGAGATGTGCCAAATCTCAAAAATAATCGGGCTATTATTTCACGTTATATTATATATGTAATTATTCAAAAATTAGACATATTTTGGAAGAGGTACAAGAAGGACCGGGCCGATAGTGCCGATTTTCACACCTGACATAGCAATGATGCAAATATTAGGATTTGTAAAGTTTGAGTAAAATCTGATGATCTCTTTCTCCTTTTATGAGATATTTAAAAATCTTTTCCCTTTTGTGAGGGAGGTACCAGAAGGTACCCTTCGAATTTTGTCGTTATTTTAACAATTAAAATGCATGTCGCAAAAATATATTTTCTTTAAAAATTTGGTTGTTTTGTGTGGGAGGCACCAAATCTTTCGAATTTGCTCGAAATGATAAACATAAATATTTAGCTTTGCAAAAACCCCATTTGATCTCGAAAAACATTAACTAAAGAGCAAACAAAAACCACAAATCCAAAACATCAGCCAATGGAAGAAAAAAGTAAGAGTTCAAAAAAAAAAAATCATCGACGAAATCTGTATGCTTCCCCTGCACAGAGATAATTATAGATTAGAGTGGAATTTCTTGCTCTAGCGCGTTTTTATATGTCTAAATCGAGCATATTTCATTATCGATTATACTGTCTAGATTCAAATACTACTGAAGCATACTAACGGTATTTATCATAGTATTGATATTGGTTTTTGATACCCTCTACCTAATGGCTATAGTGGGTATATTTGTCATTTATGCGGCCAAAGTGTACCTCATCCAAATAAGGGCTTTAGAACGTAGGTCTGTTTTGACTACACCCAGAAAACAAGTTCGAGACACACCTTCCCACAAAAATTCAACACTTTGCAATAAAAAAGAGTTAAAAAGTATCAGTCGGTTTTTTTTCGACAGATCTATACCCTCATCCAATGTTCGCTTATTTAAATACATTTTGTTATGCTTCTGTTATGATTATTCAAACTGTTGACCCTCTATGGAGTGGGTTCTGAAAGAATGGGTCACTACTGTCCAACTTCAGACTGCTGTCATTTCTAAGCCATTCGTCCGACAGCTGTTAAAATTCTTCCAGAGACAGCTCATTATATTGTTTATAAGCGTACAAAATCATTTTGGTGAGAACTTTGCAGAAAAAAATTATTCGTGGTGGAATTCAAGCATGATAGTGCGATTTCTTTATATTTGGCTGGAAAACCACAAGCGGCTATCGTTAGAGTACTCCAGCATTTAAATGTGAATAAATCTTTTGTGTCTCGTACCATCGCTCGTTACCGTGATACTGGTAGCGTAGCACGATGTCAAGGAAGTGGACGAAAGAAAACAGCAACATCAGCAGAAATGGTTCGAAAAGTACAGAAGCGACTTGATCGAAACTCGCGTCGCAGTGGACGAAAAATGGCTTGTGAGCTGAACATATCGCAATATTCCATTCGGCAAATATTGAAAAATGAGCTCGGGGTAAAGCCATTGAAATTCCAAAAAGTGCAAGAACTTACACCGCAACAGAAGGAAAATAGACTCAAAAGAGCTAAGGGCTGCTTCGCTTGGCCGAATGTGATGAACTGCCGAATTTGATTTTCTCCGATGAGAAAACATACGTTGTCCAGCAGTTTGTAAACAAACAAAATTAACGTGTTTACTTGCCAAAGAGGTCAGCTGAAAATGTGAACCTTTGGTTGGCCACCAGAACTCAAGCGCCGGTTATGGTGACGGTGTGGGTCGCTATAGTTTTTCAGAATAAATGCCGAATGTAATCGCGAAAAGACACTGGAGGGTGTATTAAAGCCTTAGGCATGCAAACATTTTGCCCGCAGACCAGACATTCCAACAGGACTCAGCACCATCGCACTCAGCTCGCGCAACCCAAGAATCGTTAAAAATTAAGTTCCTCGCTTCATTTCCAGCGCACAATAGCCACCAAAATCCCCAATCCGTTGACTATTGTGTCTGGAGTATTTTGTAAGGCAAGGTTGGCACTAAAAAATACTAAAGTGTCGATCCCCTCAAACAAGCTCTTCCCCGGGAATGGGCCAAAATACTACAGAGCAACATTTGGGGAGCGTGTGACGGCTTCATTGGCCGTTTGAAGGCCATAATTCGTGCCAAAGCTGACGAATTAGAACAAATCGAAACTTATTCTAAAATTTGATGCTATTTCCGACATTTTTTGCTTTCATTCAATAAAATTTAAAGAAAATTTTAAAAATTATGGCGGTTGACTTGTAGTTTGTTTATCCCACCCTGTATTTAATTTTTTCTACATATTAATTTAATATTTTGGTGTAGTATATAATTATTTTGGAAAATTGAAACATTTCTAATCAATTTTTCAATTTTAATTTTATTTTGTATTTGTGAGTGATTTTATTTTGTTTCGAATTTCCTATTTGAAGTTCATAATGGGTACTACAACCTATGACTGAAAGTTGCTATTGCAGGTCCATGTCTTTGGTACCTCCATTTATTCGGTATTTTAATGATATTAGGGACAGTATTAACGGGAATTGATTCAAATTTAGTATTTGAAGTTCGGGCTCATTACTACAGCCTATGCCTCCAAGCCAGCCCCCTATAAAGGTTTTTATTTGTGCGGTATTTTTTATACCCTCCACCATACTATGGAGGGTATATTAACTTTGTCATTCCGTTTGTAACTCCTCGAAATACTCATATCAGACCCAACAAAGTATATATATTCTTGATCAGCGTAAAATTCTAAGTCGATTTAGCGATGTCCGTCTGTCTGTCTGTCCGTCTGTCTGTCTGTCTGTCTGTCTGTCTGTCCGTCTGTCTGTTGTAATCACGCTATCTTTCGAATGAATTGAGATAGGTGGCTAAAATTTTGCACACATGTTTATTTTTCCAGTAGGCAGGTTAAGTTCGTAAATGGGCCATGTAGGTCCACGTTTTCATATAGCCCCCATATAACGGTACCTCCCTATATTCGGTATTTTGATGATTTTAGCGACATTATTCACGGGAATTGTTTTAAATTTGGTATTTGAAGTTCAAAATGGATACTACACCCTAAGACGGAAAATTATCCGTGCAGGTCCACGTCTTCGTATAGCCCCCATATAACGGTACCTCCCGATATTCGGTATTTTGATGATTTTAGCGACATTATTCACGGGAATTGTTTCAAATTTGGTATTTGAAGTTCAAAATGGATACTACATCCTAAGGCGGAAAATTATCCGTGCAGGTCCACGTCTTCGTATAGCCCCCATATAACGGTACCTCTCTATATTCGGTATTTTGATGATTTTAGCGACATTATTCACCGGAATTGTTTTAAAATTGGTATTTGAAGTTCGTTATGGGAACTAAAGTCTGTGACAGAAAATTGTCTGTGCGGGTCCAGGTCTTCGTATAGCCCCCATATAACGGTACCTCCCTATATTCGGTATTTTGATGATTTTAGCTACATTGTTCACCGTTTACTTCAAGTTTCGAATTTGAATATGGTAATGGCTTATGACCAACAATGCCTATGCATGTCCACGTCGTATAGACCCCAAAATAACGGCTATATTCGGTATTTTTAAAATTTTAACAGAATTTTTTAAGGATTTTATTTTTTGAAAATTTCCAAATTCGTTGCAAATGGTGGAGGGTATTAAAAGTTCGGCCCGGCCGAACTTACTGCTTTTTAACTTGTTTTAACTGATTTTTATACCCTCCACCATACTATGGAGGGTATATTAATTTTGTCATTCCGTTTGTAACTCCTCGAAATACTCATGTCAGATCCAACAAAGTATATATATATATATTCTTGATCAGCGTAAAATTCTAAGACGATTTTGCCATGTCCGTCTGTCTTTTTGTGTGTCTGTCTGTCCGTCTGTCGGTCTGTCTGTTGTAATCACGCTATCTTTCGAACAAATTGAGATAGAAGGCTAAAATTTCGCACACATGTATATTTTGCCAGTAGGCAGATTAAGTTCGTAAATGGGCCATGTAGGTCCAAGTTATCATATAGCCCCCATATAACTGTACCTCCCGATATTTGGTATTTTGATGATTTTAGCGACATTATTCACCGGAATTGTTCCCAATTTGGCATTTGAAGTTCGTAGTGGATACTACAGCCTAAGACAGAAAATTATCTGTACAGGTCCACATCTTCGTATATCCCCCATATAACGGTACCTCCCGATATTCGGTATTTTGATGATTTTGGCGACATTATTTACCGGAATTGTTTCAAATTTGGTATTTGAAGTTCGTAATGGATACTACAGCCTGTGACAGAAAATTGTCTGTGCAGGTCCACGTCTTCGTATAGGCCCCATATAACGGAACCCCCCCTATATTCGGTATTTTGATGATTTTAGCGACATTATTTACCGGAACTGTTTCAAATTTCGCATTTGAAGTTCGTAATGGATACTACAGCCTGTGACAGAAAATTTTCTGTGCAGATCCACGTCTTCGTATAGCCCTCATACAACGGTACCTCCCGATATTCGGTATTGTAAAGATTTTAGCGACATTATTCACCGGATTGTTTCAAATTTGGTATTTGAAGTTCGTAATGGATACTACAGCCTATGATAGAAAATTGTATGTTTTATAACCCCCATGGTACCACCCTATATTCGGTATTTTGATGATTTTAGCTACATTATAAACAGTTTTTTTCAATTTTCTCATTTGAATATTGTAATAGCTTGTGACAAAAGTTGCCTATGCAGATCCACGTCGTCGTATAGACCCTATTATACGGCTACATTCGGTATTTTTAAGATTTTAACAGAATTTTTAAGGGATTTAATTTTTTTTAATTGACAAATTTGTACCAAATGGTGGAGGGTATTCAAAGTTCGGCCCGGCCGAACTTACAGCTTTTTTACTTGTTTTTTTTTTTTTAAATTTCAAATCCTTCTGAACAGTGGAGGGTATAATAGCTATAGCTGCTTTTTTACTCGTTTCTCTCAATATCGATTGATAGTTTTTACATAAACATAATGGAGCTTTTGTGAAAACATGAAATACCGAATATTTTTTCTTTGGAAAAAAATATTCTTTATTTCTACAAGCTCTCCACCACAATTTAGTTGTATTTTCAATATTTAGCTGTATTTTCATATTAGTTTCAATCCTTCAAATTTTATTATTTTTCTGCATCAAGGTCAAAACACTTGAAATTCAAGGTCATAATGAGTGCAAGTATTCAAACCAACAACAGGTGTTAATCACCAGACCCCAATAACACTTTATAAATTACTTCGAAAAAAATGCATTAGGGTTGCCAAACTATCCGAACTTAAACATTTATTCTCAATTCGAAAAATCTCACACAAGACATTCGTTTTTCGAAATTCGTGTGTCCTGTACCTGTGTACGGTGTATACGGCAGTGCGAATAGCACGAGACAATTTCGAAGGCAACGTCATCGCCGTCGTGTGCTGCTGCTGTTGTCGTACTCGTTTGCATTGCATTTTTTCCATTTGACAAAATGTGTGACCGATAAGCTATGTAGCTTCCTCAATGCTGCCGTGTCGTGTCTGTTACGCTTGTTACAGAGCGATCACTCACTCGCAACTCGAAAGCAACCATTGGCCGAAACACTAGAATCTCGTAAATGTGATTTATGGCTTTATGACAAAGGATTAGTAGGCGAAATGTTGCCATTTCTTCTGATGATGGCCTACATGTCGTCGCATATTGGACATATGCCGTGCCGTGTTGCGGCGTGGCGTGGCATGGCGATCAATGACCTTGCCAACATGTGATTGAGCCCACTTTTACCTGAGATTTCATTTCAGTGTGTGCGTGTGTGTGTTTTTTGTTTTTCTTGGGCAAAAAAAGAATATGTTATTGTTTATTTTTTTATGATTTCACCTCATATTCGTTGTTTAATTTTAAGCCTTGACTATGAGCCAGAAATGAAGCAGATGTTCAGTTGTTGACAAAACAAAAAAATTGAGAATGATTTTTCATAAAAAATATTCAAATGCGATTTTCTTTGGAGGTGAACCATTTTCGCGGAATGACTTCGTTGTGTCTTTTTGTTCATCATTGTTTCTCAATTTTCCATGTGATGTCAAACAAGAAACGAAAAAAAGAAAGAAAAACATGGAATGTGAATGATGCAGAACCAGTTTAAGTGAAATGAATAAATATATGTATGTACGTTTGCATGTATGTATGAAAAAAGAGGTTTTTGGGTTATATGACCGTGCGACCGGGCCAACTCAGCTACGTTGTGGCCTCATTTCATATTTCCACGGAACTAAATTTTGCAACATATTTATGTCATATGTTGTCCTGTACTTTATGACATGTATTTTTTGTTTGCTTTGGAATATGTTGATGTTTCACCTCCGCGAGATTGTCCATTGTGGCATCACGAATATGGTAAACCATTCCACCCACCAATGGTTTCTGGTATGTGGAGAAATTCAAGGTTAGGCTATCACTTTTTTCCTACCTTTCACAACCTCATCTATAACCATCACACATATTTAGCAGAAACCTTTGAAGCCAAATTACAAATATTATATAAATACAGGGTGAGATAAAAAAACTGCAACTAAGTCAAACGCGATAATTTTTACATTTTATTGAATGAAAGCAAAAAATGTCGGAAAAAGCATCCAATTTTAGAATAAGTTTAATGGCCAATGAAACCATTACACGCTGCCGGAATGTTGCTCTGTGGTATTTTGGTCCATTCCCGACGATTCGCTTGCTTGAGGTGATCGATACTTTGGTATTTTTAGTGCCAACCTTGCTTTCCAAAATACTCCAGACACAATAGTCCAACGGAATGGTATCCGGAGATTTTGGTGGCCATTGTGCACTGGAATTGAAGCGAGGAACCTCATTTTGTAAACATTCTTGGGTGGCGGGTGCTGAGTGCGATGGTGCTGAGTCCTGTTGGAATGTCCAAGGTCTGCAGCCAAAATGTTTACGTGCCCAAGAATTTAATACACCCTCCAGAATATTTTCGCGACAATATTCGGCATTTAGTCTGATTCCAATGTCGATTAATACGAGCGGAGAGTGTCCATCGGCTGTTATGGCGGGCCATGCCATCACCATGGCCGGCGCTTGAGTTCTGGTTCCGAACCGAAGGTGCACATTTTCAGCTGACCTCTTGGCAAGTAAACACGATAATTTTGTTTGTTTACAAACTGCTGGACAACGAATGTTTTCTCATCGGAGAAAACCAAATTCGGCAGTTCATCACTTTCGGCCAAGCAAAGCCACTCTTTAGCTCTTTTGAGTCTATTTTCTTTCTGTTGCTGTTCAAGTTTTTGCACTTTTTTGAATTTCAATGGCTTTACCCGAGCTCATTTTCTAATATTTGCCGAATGGAATATTGCGATATGTTCAGCTCACGAGCTATTTTTCGACCATTGCGACGCGTGTTTCGATCAAGTCGCTTCTTTACTTTTCGAACCATTTTTGCTGATGTTGGTTTCTTTCGTCTACTTCCTTGGCGTCCGGCTATACTACGGTAACGAGCGATGGTACGAGACACAAAAGATTTATTCACATTTAAATGCTGGAGTGCTCTAACGATAGCAACTTGTGGTTTTCCCGCCAAATATAAAGAAATCACAATATCACGCATGAATTCCATCACGAAGAACTTTTTTTCTGGAAAAATCTCACCAAAATGCTTTTGCACGATTGTAAACAATATAATGAGCTGACGGACGAGTGGCTTAGCAATGACAGCAATCTAAAGTTGGTTGCAGTTTTTTCATCTCACCCTGTATATTAATATGGGTTTATGCAGATACCACAATTGGCTAATATATCCCATTGCGTCTATATCGATCTCTTAAGACGAAATTCATTTCAGGTTATTGTTGTGAGTTGTCCTAGCCATGTCTTTCTGGCAGGCTGGTGTGTACAAAAACTCTCTAAGGCAGTATACGATTTTGTTCCAACTTATCAAACTAATTTCCGGTGCGAAAATCGATAATATCGACCCACTCCGGGCAACCTCCACAAAAAAACCATATTATCGAAAAAAAAATCATGAAATCTCTTGATACTTCGGTTTTTTAAAACTTAGCACATCATATTTTTATATCAGAATTTGGTCTGTTGAGATCCACTCATTCAGGTACATATCATATTTTACAGTCGACAATCGGTACATATCATATTTTAGTCAGGATTGTTCTTCATTTTTCCTTATCGTTAATTTTTTTGCTTAATTTGTTAAAAGTTACTACGTAAGACAGTATACGATTTTGTCCCAACTTAGCAAATCGGAATAAATTTGTCAAACTAAAACCGAGTTCGTAGATGGACCACATCGGTCCACCCCTAGTACTTCCTAGTTTCAAGTACTTCCCATTTATATGTTTACAATCGTAATCTTTGTATCAAACTAATTTCCGGTGAGAAAATCCATCCTCCACAAAAAAACATATTTTCGAAAAAATAAAAAATTTAAATCTGTTGATACTTCGATCTTTCAAGCTTCGCACATCATATTTTTATGACAGAATTTGCTCTGGCGCAGCTCACTCATTCCGGTATCTACCCGACAATCTGTGATCTGTGTGAAAATCGAAAGGAGTGCTCGATTTGATTGAAGAAAAAAAAAACGAATCGACAATATTGACCCCCTCATTTTGGTCTCATACCATTGCTCACAAAGGGTCAAATTTTGTAACAATCGCGAATATTAGCTTTATAACTCCTTCTGGCAAATCCTGTGAGAAATTTATCAAAAATAAATCCGAATAAGATAAACAAGTAAAAAAGGTGTAAGTTCGGCCGGGCCGATCTTTGAATACCCTTCACAATTTTAACTCCTTCTGGCAAATCCTGTGAGAAATTTATCAAAAATAAATCCGAATAAGATAAACAAGTAAAAAAGGTGTAAGTTCGGCCGGGCCGATCTTTGAATACCCTTCACAATTTTGACCGATTTTGGCAATTTTCAAAAAAATAAAATCTGTTAAAAATTCTGTTCAAATCTTAAAAATACCGAATGTAGCCGTTATATTAGGGTCTATACGACGATGTGGACCTGCATAGGCAGCTTTTGCCATAAACTATTACAATACTCAAATGCAAAACTTTAATAAAAAATTCGGTGAATAATGTAGCTACAATCATCAAAATACCGAATATCGGGAAGTATCGTTATAAAATTTGAAACAATTCCGGTGAATAATGTCGCTTAAATCACCAAAAATACCGAATATCGGAAGGTACCGTTATATGGGGGCTATACGAAGACGTGAATCTGCACAGATAATTTTCTGTCATAGTCTGTAGTACCCATTACAAACTTCAAAGAACAAATTTAAAACATTTCTGGTGAATAATGTCGCTTAAATCATTAAAATACCGAATATCGGGAGGTACAATTATATGGGGGCTATACCAAAGCGTGAACCTACATGACTCATTTTCAATACCAAAAGTCCTGCAGACATAATATACATTTGAGTGAAATTTTATCAACCTACTTCATGTCGTTCGGAAGCTAGAGTAACTTCCAAAGACGGACAAATGGACGGATATCTCTATATCGACATAGAATTTTATGCTGAACAGGAATATATATATATATATATACTTTGTGGGGTCTCCCCACCTCCATACTGTGGTGGAGGGTATAAAAAGGGTATATGATTTGCTTGAAATTTCGCACATCGGAATATTCATATTCGAAAAGGGGGGCCTACTCACAACATTTAAACTAGTTTTAAGTTAGAAAATTAAATATATTGGTCCAGTTTCTCTGGTACCTCTTCCACCGCAATGGGTTAAAATTTTGAAAAATAATTAAATGTATAATAATTAATAATAATAAAATGTATACAAAAAACTTGCCAATAGCTAATTAGCTATACTCAGAATCTCTTAAATTCAGAAGTCCCGTTTAAAGGTGGCCTTTCCCATATTGAGTATTTTATGAGAGAATTTAATTTTCAAAGGAAGAAATATTCTTGATCAAATGTCGTTTTAAGACCCTGAACAGAAGAAATTTATAACCCAAATATGTGTCATTAACTTATTTCAATGGTATATCAGGTATAAACGAATAAAAATGATTTCCCAACCCTTTCCTAGAGATTAAGCAAACAACTTACAAATTAAATAATATATAACCCCACGAATTCTTTTATTTGTTTTTGAAAACCAAACAAGAAAACACTTTGGCACTTGCCAAAAAAACTATACCTTTTTAAAAACAAATATTTTAACAAAGTAGAGCATGACCCAATTTTCATGGAATAGTGTGAAATTTTCTATTTGCCGAGAGCACAGCGAAAGGGTGCATTACTAAAATGAATCTACTCTAAAGCAAGTGCCAAAAAAATGTTACTGTTACATCCTTAAACCAAATTGGAACAAGGATTTTAACACCGTGAGAAGTGTGGTTATTTGAACAAAGGATAACTGGAAAATGTTCACACTATGGATAGTTTTTGGTAAGTACACAAAGGATTTTTTGGCAGTTTCGGTATATTGACACTGTTGTTCCACCAGAACTAAATTTGTTTAATTTTCCATGCCCTTAAACAGTTGCATGGACTAGGTCCTATATCACAATTTGTTTTTAAAAAAGGGATATTGTGTTTGTATAACAGCACTATATGAAGGTGTGAAAAAAACCGTTGCATTTTAAATTTTATTGCAACAAAATTGAATCACACAAGGCGAGGTTTGTGATTCTTGTACTCAAATGACAAAAGCCATTATCTAATTTTCTATCGAATTTTATTCAATAATATTTCATTACATATTTGATATATTGCCCTTCGCCATTAAGGCTTATTGGAGCTAATTGATTTAAATATCAGATTAGAGACGTCGATGCATTGTTTGATGTGCATTGAAATAATATAGTATTTCTTTACGTCGGAAGCATTTGTGAAATAAATGGGGTTTAACATTTTTATACCCTCCACCAGACTATGGAGGGCATATTAACTTTCTGATTCCGTTTGTAACACCTCGAAATACTCATGTCAGACCCAACAAAGTATATACATTCTTGATCAGCGTACAATTCTAAGTCGATTTAGCTATGTCCGTCTGTCTATCCGTCTGTCTGTCGTCCGTCGGTATGTTGTAATCACGCTATCTTTCGAACGAAATGAGATAGAAGGCTATAATTTTGTACACATGTTTATTTTTCAAGTAGGCAGGTTAAGTTCGTAAATGGGCCATGTAGGTTCATGTTTTCATATAGCCCCCATATAAAGGTATCTCCCGATATTCGGTGTTTTGATGATTTTAGCTACATTATTCACCGGAATTGTTTCAAATTTGGTATTTGAAGTTCGAAATGAATACTACAGCCTAAGACAGAAAATTATCTGTGCCCACATATAACGGTACATCCCGATATTCGGTATTTTCCTGAATTTAGCGACATTATTGACCGGAATTGTTTCAAATTTAGGATTTGAGATTCGTAATCTATACTACAGCCTATGACAGAAAATTGTCTGTTCAGGTCCACGCCTTTGTGTAGCTTCCATATAACGGTACCTCCCAAAATTTGGTATTTTGATGATTTTAGTGTCATTATTCACCGAAATTGTTTCAAATTACGTATTTAGAGTTCGTAATGGGAACTACAGTCTGTGAAAGAAAATTGTCTACGCCGGTCCAGGACTTCGCATAGATCCCATATATCAGTACCTCTCTATATTCGGTATTTTGACGAGTTTAGGTACAATACCCACCGAAATTGTTTGAGATGTCGTATTTGAAGTTCGTAATGGATGCTATTGCCTGTGGCAGAAAATTGTCTATGCTGGTCCAGGTCTTCGCACGGCTACGATATAACGGTACCTCCCTATATACGATATTTTGTTGATGTTAGCTACATTATTCGCCGTTTATTTCAAGTTTCGAATTTGAATATGGTAATGGCTTATGACAAACAATGCCTATGTAGGTCCACGTCGTATAGACCCCAAAATAACGGCTATATTCGGTATTTTTAAAATTTTAACAGCATTTTTTAAGGATTTTATTTTTTGAAAATTTCCGAATTCGTTACAACTGGTGGAGGGCATTCATAGTTTGGCCCGGTCGAACTTACTGCTTTTTAACTTGTTTTCTATGCACCCGTATATGTACTATGCGTATGCGTGTTATAAAGCTGGGCTTATGGAAATTCGTACTAAATGGTTACGTAAAGTTCTAAAATGTACTAAAAATTTAATACTTTACATGTGACAAACGGAATGAGCTGGAATTCTGAATTGGCATGAGAGTCACTGATGGGGTGTGGGATAGATGTACCAAGGGGCACGAAAGGTTCTAAATTTAAACTAAACATTTGATATTATGTGGACGTCGATCGTTTCGAAATGCGACCTATATTTGTACGAAAAGTACTAAATGGTATTAAATGATGTATTGGGTGAATGAATAGGGCTAGAATCTTCAAATTCGATATTGTGGTCTCTGTTAGAATCTGTAATTGAGATATGGAAGTGGTTTTGGAAATATATAATAAAATTGTACGTAAAGTACTAAACGGGACTAAATTTGATGTTGGGTGGAGGGTTGGAGCTGGAGTCCATAAATTTGATATTGAGATCTCTGTTAGTATCTGAATGAGATTTGGCGGTAGTTTGAAAATGCATTCTATATTTGTATGAAAAGTACTAAATGCTACTAAATTGGGTATTGGGTGAATTTTATATTGAGGTCTCTACTGGTATCTGTAATTGGGATATGGAGATGGGCTGGGCTCCTCAAATTTCATATTGAGGTCCCTATTGGTATCTGGGGTTGAGATATGAAAATGGTTTGGAAATGCGTACTTTAACTGGACTAAGAGTCCTAAGTGGTACTTCTTGGGTATTGAGTGAGGGGATAAAGCTGAAATCCTCAAATTTTATATTGAGATCTCTGTTGGTATCTGGAATTTAGATATGGAGGGGAATTTGGAAATGTGTACCATAATTGTTCATAAATTACTAAATGGTACTAAATTCGGCATTGGGTGAAGGGATAGGGTTGGATTCCTCAAATTTGTGTCTGTGGGTCTCTGTAATTAACAATAGCACCATATGATTCTGAATTTATTAACGGAGGAAATTACTGAGCTGAAATCCTGAAATTTTATACATTGCATGAAGGAATGAAAATCATGAAATCCTTTAAAGGTGATGTCTGTAATTGGAAGAAGGGGGTGGTTTTGGAGTACGTATTTCCGAAACCACCTCCTTCTCTGAACTACAGATACCATCCAAATGAACATACGAAAATTGGAGCATGGAGCTGAACATGGCACGAAAATCAGTGCTGGGATATATAGTTGAGGTGGGTTTGAAAATGTGTACTTTATTTGTATACATGTAAAGATTATGCTTGGTACATAGTATTTGCCGGGTTGAGAAGTTCGATTTGGTCTACGTTTTCCTATAGCCCCCATATAACGGTACCTCCCAATATTTTGGGATGATTTTAGCAACATTTCTATGAAATTCAAATTTCGTATTTCAAGTTCGTAATGGGTACAAATGTTTATAGACCTCTATCTTTATACAGACCCCTATATAACGATACCTCCCGATATTCGGTATTTTGATGATTATAGAGACATTATTCACTGGAACTATTGCAAATTTCGCATTTGGAGTTCGTAATGGGTAATACCACCTAATACGGAAATTTATCTATACAGGTGCACGTTTTCATAAAGCCCCTATATAATGGCACCTCTCTTTATTTATTATTTTGATGATATTAGCGACAAGAATTGAATGAATTGCGTACATACAAAGGAATTCAGCCTGGGAAAAGTTTATCAAATTTGGTGAAAATCGGTTAAGATATATCAATAAGTTCCACATGTATGTTTCATCCGATATTGTATTTTAGTCCCTCGCACCCGTAAAATGTTCTCCAATAAAACGACATTTGGTCCCTGTTATCAGATACAGCATAAAAATACCTCTTCTAAAGTTTATGAAGATCAGTCCATATTTGGATATAGCTCCCACTTATATTTTCATCCGTTTATTGTGTATTAAAAAGTGTTACATAAGCTCACATAAGATGTATATTGATGAATATCGGTTCTGTTCGTCAAATTTAGTAGTAATCGATTAAAAGGAGGATTATATCTGCTTTAAAGTCATAATACGAATTCATAAATGATCATACATTCCATATAAAAACATGTATTTGTTATGGATAGCTCTATTAAATATGGATATCATAAAGTCGCCCCGCCCGACTTTGAGCCTTTCTATCCATTTATTTTTTTGTTTTTTTTTCTGATTCACTTTCGAAGAGGTCCCCACCATCGTAATCTACGTTCATTAACAAATGTTACATGACCCTTTCCTTTTTAAACTGTTTTTTTTTTTCAATTTTTCTCCGAACTCACATACACCTAAATTCCGCGGCAAACCCTTTTTTATCTCCAGAGGTCTATGAATACAATTAAACAGAAGTCCTCCTTCTTTATCACTCCTTCCTTCAAAATATTCCTACTAATTTGCATGTTCATAAAAAAGAACGCTGGTGGGCTGATGATGAGCCGCAAGGATGCTTTTAGCACATAATTACGAAGACCAGGAAGAACAGAAGATAAGAAAATGTAAACAAGAAAAAAAAAACTGGAAAATAAAAAACATTTAACGACTATTTGCACTACGCAAGGATATTTTAACAAATAATGGTTGACTAAATAGCTACGGGGCAGATTTAAAGAGAAAAGAAGAAGAAGAAGTCGACGAAGCGCCACACTAGACAACAAGTACTACAACAAAAATTCCAACACAGACAGACAGACAAATTAACACAAACCTACTTTTTTATGGCCAAGCAACAAATATTTAAAAGAAGAGAGAAGATAAGGAGCAAACGAGCGATTCCCTCCCATTTTGATTGTGATTTGTACTTCAAAAATTCCTTTGGCATGAGTCATCTCGAATCACTGCCAATGGCATTGGAATCCAACAAGGGGGAATGAATGCGACTGAGAAACAACATTGAGTGTAATTACCTGGAAAGAGTAGCCGGAGAGAGAATGGCCGATCGATAAGGGGTTTCTAAACAAAACCTAGAAGACCTAAGACTAAATCCACCAATGTGTGGCCAGTGGGCATGCAATAAATGCAAACTTCGCCAAGAATGCAGCGCAGCATATGGGAAAATTGCGGGAAATTTTTTAATTCAGTAAACAGAAATTTTCTTATTTTCCGCGGAACGCACACACACACATACATATGTGGTCATATGTATGTACCTTGATGTGGGATGTTTATTTGTTTCCTTTGGTCTACCAAAGACCGATGGCCACAATGTTTGGTACCATTGGCTGGCCAGCTAACCCAGGAGATATTTCGGTTCATAAAAACGCGGTTTAAATCATGGCCAAGGGAAATTCTAATCGCCAATCGTATAGTAGCAATTTTACAATTAGCCTATCATTTTGGAATAGAGAACCAAGGAACAGGGAGAGAGAAAGAGCGAATGAGTAGCCGTAGCAGCTAAATGTGCCAAGGAAATTCCTTTAATTACCACTAATTAGAAAATCACTAAAATTGTCCAAACACGCTCACGAAGCGTATGGCCAAGCGAACGACATGTCGGCGGTAACAATGACAACAGAATCGAGTTTGTTTTACTAACAAATTATGACAATTTTTTTTTTCTTTTCTTGGTTGGCAAGGGTAAATAGCTAAAAGGGTATTTTCCATAATTTACTAACGGCAGCAGGGAAAAGAGAGAGAGAGGGTTTAACAGGAGTGGTTGCTAATTTTTCCATTATTTACCCCAGAGAAATTGTTTTTATTTCACTTCAAATAACAAAAATATGATTTGGTTAATCAGGCTTAGGAAGCGCATATTCCGAAATTAGCTACCGCATATCTAGGAAGTAACTAATCGTTTGGGGGGTGGTCCATACCATTTTAGCTACCATCGTTTGGCAAATTTGTTAATCTTTTAACGGAAATAATGGGTAATTGGTTTTGTCAGGATTGGGTATGGTTTTATTCATGAAAATTTTCCATTGTATAGCTTTTCCATTTCGGCGATAGAAGGAATAAATAAGAAAATTTATGAAGATATGCATGGTTAGGAGATCGGAAAAATGTCTGTAAGTAGTATTCCGAGCCGTAAACTGATGATCTGTTAAAGAAAAAAAATAGTGAAAACAAATATAAAGGCAGCCAAGTTCGGCTGTGCAGAAATTTTAGTACGTTCCACCATTGGGACGGAACTTGAAAAATATGAAAGCAATTGAAATATATTCCGAAAATCATGAAAATTCTGAATATAGGAATATTGCTTTATATGGTGTCCATACCGGCAATTGTCTTTCATAGTAAAAAATATTCATTGCGATCTCTGAATTATAAATTTTAAATAATTCCGGTGAAATTTTTGGATAAAATCAACATATACCGATTTTGAGAGGGACCATATGGGAATTCTACGAAGACGTGGACCCGTATAAGAAAATTTACGATAATTGGAGGTGGTATCCATTACGAACTCCAAATACCAAATTATACCCTCAGCCATATGGCTACAGAGGGTATATATCATTTGATACGGCCAAAACGTGCCTAGTCGAAATAACGGTTTTAGACCCTAGGTTTCTTTGGACCAAATCCGTTTCAGAAGATTTGGAGGATAATCCAATTTTGCTCAAACTTTGCGAATCCTTTGCGAAAATGGACAATATCGGTCCACTCCATCAAGTACCTCCCCCACAAAGGGTCAACATTTTGAGTAAATACAACTCTTGTAAAATGTGATGCAAGAGTCCGATTGCCTTCAAGTTTCACATATCCCAATATTTTTATTAACCCTAGGTCTGGTGTTAAGAGGGAATACATCGGTCCACTCCTTTTGGTACCCCCACACAAAAGGTCGAAATTTTCCAAAAATTTATATAAAATATATTTTTTGCACAGAAAGAGAAACGATTACCCAATTTTTCTCTAACTCTGCAAATCCTAATATTTGCGTCAGTGCTAGGTCAGGTGCTAAAATGGACAGTACCGGTCCACTCCATCAAGTACCTCCCCCACAAAGGGTCAACATTTTGAATAATTATAACTCTTATAAAATGTGATATAAGGATCCAAACGTCTTCAAATTTTACACATTCCAATATTTTTATAAACCCAAGATCTGGTGTTAACATAATTTTATTTGTCGAAACTTTACTACTTGCTATGCTCAAATGTTTCTCTTAATAAGAAGCCTGATAGGAATATGAAATTTATCGGAATTTATGATTTGGCATAAAATTGGACATAAATATCCTTTCTGGTAATTTTGCCCAATATCTCGCTCAATATTTTTTATTTGTATCAGATGAAGTATAAAAATGGAATATCTCGGTAGACTATGTATGGTACATCACGCACATTTTAACATTTTCTAAAAATTATTACATATCTCATATAAAGTGAAGGAGTGAGTCGATATAATCCATACCAGGAACGTTGGAATATTTATATCATATTTTTGGGTCTGATGCGAAAAGGGCAATATTGGCCCATTCCTTCGGAGCCGGCACTAGTTAAATATATTTCGATTATTTAATCGAATATAGGCATAGGGTATATATCTGTCGGCAATACCGACTGATACTTTTTAACTTGTTTTGATACAATTTCAGTGAACAATCTGACGCAAATCATCAAAATATCGAATGTCTGGGTGTAGGGTTGTATGGGGACTACCAAAAATTCTATGGGCCTCAAATGCATCTCGACAAAATATAATCTATCTACTTCATTTCGTTCGGGGTCTAAAATTCTTAATTCGTGGGGTTACAGATGAAGGGTAAGTAATTATTCTCTCCATTTAACAACTTAAATGGACCTTTTATTCCTTCTTGAAAATGGTATTCCATCCATATACGGGTTGATTTTTACATATTTTAATTTAATTTTATTGAATGAAAGCAAAAAACGTCGGAAATATCACTAAATTTTAGAATAAGTTTAGATTTGTTCGAATTGGTCACCTTTGGCACGAATTATGGCCTTCAATCGGCCATTGAAACCCTCACACGCCGCCGCCACGTAACAATTCTTGTGTGGCACGTGCTGAGTGCGATGATGCTGTGTCCTGTTGGAATGTCCAAGGTCTGCGTCCAAAATCTTTGCGTGTTCAAGACTTTAATACACCCTCCAGAAAAAGATTCGGCATTTATTCTGATGCCACCGTCGATATATACAAACGTAGAGCGACCATAGGCTGTTATGGCGGTCCACACCATCCCCATGGCCGGCGCTTGAGTTCTGGTGACCAACCGAAGGTGCACGTTTTCAGCTGACCTCTTTGGCAAGTAAACACGATTATTTTGTTTGTTAACAAACTGCTGGACAACTAATGTCTCCTCATCGGAGAAAACCAAATTCGGCAGTTCACCTCTTTCAGCCAAGCGAAGCAACTCTTTAGCTCTTTTGAGTCTATTTTCTTTCTGTTTGTGACGACGTGTTTTCACTTTGAAGCTGGGGTAGGTTCAGCGGGGGCCAGAGTCGTCACAAAAATTTATTTGTTAGGACATAAAGAGAGAGAGAGCGAAGCAAAAATATTTTCTTAAAACGTTATAAATTTATTTCCTTAAATAACACTAAACACTACACTAAACACAATAAAATCACGTTCAGAACGTTTTACGAAGAACACTAAATCACAAAGTTCAGTCGAAATGTTAATAAACGGGTAGCAGTGGTGGCAGCTTGGCACAGCGGCGGCCCGATGAATAGGCGAGCGACGAATAGAGTGGCGGCAGCTTGGCACAGCGGCGGCCCGATGAATAGGCGAGCGACGAATAGTAGTGGCGGCAGCTTGGCACAGCGGCGAATAGGGTGGCGGCGGCTTTGGCACAGCGGCGGCCCGATGAATACGTCAGCGGCGAGTAGTAGTGGCGGCAGCTTGGCACAGCGGCGGCCCGATGAATAGGCGAGCGACGAATAGTAGTGGCGGCAGCTTGGCACAGCGGCGGCCCGATGAATAGGCGAGCGACGAATAGGGTGGCGGCGGCTTTGGCACAGCGGCGGCCCGATGAATAGGCGAGCGGCGAATAGGGTGGCGGCGGCTTTGGCACAGCGGCGGCCCGATGAATACGTCAGCGGCGAGTAGTAGTGGCGGCAGCTTGGCACAGCGGCGGCCCGATGAATAGGCGAGCGACGAATAGTAGTGGCGGCAGCTTGGCACAGCGGCAGCCCGATGAGTACGTCAGTCGCCGTCAACGCAGCCCGAAGAATAGGGAGTATTGCTACAGCCCTCACTCGACCCTGCGTTCAGTCGCCGTCAACGCAGCCCGAAGAATAGGGAGTATTGCTACAACCCTCACTTGACCCTGCGTTCAGTCGCCGTCAACGCAGCCCGAAGAATAGGGAGTATTGCTACAACCCTCACTTGACCCTGCGTTCAGTCGCCGTCAACGCAGCCCGAAGAATAGGGAGTATTGCTACAACCCTCACTTGACCCTGCGTTCAGTCGCCGTCAACGCAGCCCGAAGAATAGGGAGTATTGCTACAACCCTCACTTGACCCTGCGTTCAGTCGCCGTCAACGCAGCCCGAAGAATAGGGAGTATTGCTACAACCCTCACTTGACCCTGCGTTCAGTCCAGTCCAGTCACCACAAATAGTCAAGGCTTATTGTTTGGCTTACTAAGACTCAATTCAACCGAGGTTGCGCGCCTTTTCTTCCTCCCAATCACACTTGACTTACCAGCCATCAACAGAAGACTGATCTCGATTGTGTGAAATGCGTCTCCTTTTATACCTTTTTGGCTGGACAACGATTGTTGTTTTCTCATGACAGCAGCTGATCCCAATCTGACAGTTTTGCGTAGTTCCGCCATTTGCCACCAGGGGTTCCAATGTTGTATTTTAAGTATACTTCTTTCTACTAGGGGACCTGTGTGACCGTTAATATTCAAATACATTTAAATTACATGACCCTGAGTAGCTGTTAGTTTAATTCATAACTTAAATATTTTAATTCATTTTCAAACAAAAAATATAATTCATAGTTGATGTATATAACATACGTAAGTAAAAATGGTATTTAAAATAATAATGTACCCCAAAAACGAAAGCATGACTTTTGGGCGTTACATGGCATCTCTTCCTCCCTCTGATTTTTGATTCCTTGATTTGCTTTCTCTATTGCTATTGGGTTTCAATAGCCAGGAAGCCCTAGGGTGTTATGTAACCTTTTATTTCTCCGACATGGGCACTTTGGTTCGACTATATCTCGGTCGAATAGGAAGGTATGTTAGAGACCAATTGCAGAAGTTCGGAGAGATACCTTCACTACCCCGTCTGCTGATATTATTATGCGGTACTGCTTGCCATCTTGTTTAACAATTCGCTTCAGTTTGTGTCCCTTTTTCCAATTGTTTTTAAACTTCTCGATACGGATTTGTAGGTTTTCGGGATAATTTGGCAGTTCGAGAAATGTGTTATCGTTCACGGGATTGTCTGTCGAGGACGATGGCGTTGACTCAGTTGGGATTTCAGTGACTGGCAATTTGATCGTACTTGGTGTGCTATTATTCTCCTTACTGGGTATAAACACTTCATCGATGGAAGGTTGACTGCTACACAATGTTGGCTGATGAGGTGTCATCGTTTGGCTTGTGGATGATGATGAAGACGACGAGGCTGATGAGGATGAGGATGACGATAAAGACGACGAGGCTGATGAGGATGAGGATGACGATCGGGAAGACATCGATGGTGATGACAGTTCGACAACGTGTCCCGGCGTTCCTGGTAATGATTTATCTTCCTTCACGTTGGGGGACCTGTGATCGTCCGATATGACGGCAGCATTGGATTGCGATGGAATTTGTACGTCATCACTATGCAACAGATTTGCTTGTTCGGTTATGTTATATAGCGGTGATGATGGAGGAACACCAACCAGCGTCTGCCATTGGGTCCACCACTCAGAACTAGGATCTTCGGAAACTGTCACAAAACTACTTGCGGTCGATCTGGAGTCTTCTTCTAAATGTGCGAAAGCATGTGAGGATGAAGTAGGAACCTCCTCATGTTTGTGTGAGGTGTTGGATATTGAATGGATATCTTCGGTGTTGATCTCTTCCCCTATCGCGGGTGTGGGTGAGGGCGTACGATGATTATCCGGCGGTGGGTTGGTTATTTCATATATTGGATTTTCCCCGGAGTCGGGGACCAAAAGCTGCACAGTAACTGTTCTCTCATAACAGCGAAATCCGAGATATTTGTATTGGCTATCTTTCTGACGGACAAATCCCAGACCATACCTTTTTGGCGGAGACGAGGAACGTTGATCTTCGTTATCCGACTCATCCAGCGAGGAATTATTCGAGGATAAGGGTGACTGTGCTCGCCGAGTCACTGAGGTTTCTAAGTAACCGTAAAACATACGCCGACATTCTTCATCCATTTCGAAATTTGATTGAGATTCACCCGACTCCTCCATATTGGGCCGAGGAAGAGTTGATGCGTCATCTGAGTCACGACACCATTCTTTACCCGGTGTAACAGGCATTTCTGAGCACCTTGAAGTGGGTGTTGAGAGCACATCGGAAGCCGGCTTAAAGCTATTTGGCGAACCAAAACACGGGCGTAGGTTGGTGTACGCGGGACGTCACTACTAGGCTGGGTTTCCTCGTTCAAAGAGTCAGTTTCATCGATATCGTCGCTGTTGTTTTCGGTCGTGTTACACTTTTGCTGTGGAACGTCATTCGGGGTTGTGCTGCACATTCGGTAAAATATTTGGTGCTGGGGCGATGAGGATTGACTGCTACCCTCTCTTGGATTGGGCTTACGGTATTGATTTGTTCTCCTCTTTCGGCTGGTACTAGGACCTTCGTCTAAAAATATTGTCCTTCGCCTTTGAGCCTCGACTTGTTCCAGATGAGCTCGAAATTTCTCCTTCGCCCGTTTGAATTTTTTCGTGTTGGGGCTATCTTGCTCCATCGTGCTGTTGAAATTTTAAGAATTGCGATGGTCTTTGAAGTATGGGCTTATATTAGGACACTGATTAGTTTGGGTATTGTCAATTTAATGTCTAAAAATAAAATAAGAAATTATAATGAAATGGCATCACATAAACGTAAGTGGAACTACAATCAACATTCTACTTCTATGTCTACAATTTAATTTTGTTCTTCATAAAAAGGCTTAATTTCACTTAAGTGCGCGACGCGGGTGATGTTGTCTTTTCCTCGGACTACAACGATTACTGGAGATTGGAATTTTTGTACGACAAACGGCCCTCCGTATTTGGGCGCTAGTTTGGCGGCGAAATTTTCGACGGCCTTCGACTGAGGATGTAGACGAACTAGAACTTGCTCCCCAATCTTTGGTTTCCAAACTCGTCGTCTAAGGTTGTACTGTCTCCGCTGGTTTTGAGATGCTTTTGCCAAGTTTCGACGCACTATCTTAAATATTTCTTTCAACTCCTGGGCACGGTCTTCTGGTAAGACTATTCTAGCACCAGTTCTTGTTGTGAGCTGATCATATAATGCCTGGGGCAGTCGCGGTTCTCTTCCTTGTGTCAGGTATGCCGGCGAATATCCAGTGGATTCTGATGCACTAGTGTTTATGGCTAACATTATTTCGGGCAGCATATCGTCCCATGTATTATGTTGTTTCGAAACTTGTGCTATCATTGTTTTCACTGTCCGATTTGTCCTTTCAGTAGGGTTCTCTTGCGGGGTGTAAGGAGCCGTAAGTTGATGCTTTATACCCATTTCTGCTAGGAATTTTTCGAATTGGTTGCTAGTGAATTGGGTTCCGTTATCGGTTATCAATATTTTTGGAACCCCATATCTAGAAATAATTCTTTCTCTGCATGCCTTTATTAATCCCTCTGTCGTAGCCTTCCGCAATGGAACCAACTCCGTCCATTTTGAGAATCTATCCATAATAACGAGTAGCATTGAGTTACCGTGCTTAGATCGCGGTAGGGGTCCTACGAAGTCCGCACAAATAGTGGCCCATGGCTCCTCCGGGATTCTTATCAACATTTCCCCTGCTGGTTTCTGTTGGCTGACTTTATATTTTTGGCAACATTCGCACTGCTGGACATAACGTTTGATGTCCTGGAACATACCAGGCCAAAAATATCGGTTCGCCACCTTGTTGCTAGTCTTTCGCACTCCCAAATGACCTCCGGTGACACTGTCATGATTTTCTCTAAGGACCTGAATCCTTGATCCGGTGGGCACACACAGCTTCCATGGTGTGCAATCTTCATCGTTTATTTGCTTGGGAAAATGTCGATAAACATTTCCCTCAATGATTGTATAGTCTGGATACTTCTTCGGATTCTTGGTTATGGTTTCCTTCAACTTTTCTAGCCATGGGCACGGACTGGTGTCATCTTTTACTGTGGCTAGGTCTAACGTTTCCAAAGGTGTTCTCGAAAGCGCATCTGCCACAACGTTCTGTTTTCCTCTACGGTATCTGATCAAAAAATTATATTGCTGTAGCTCGAGAGCCCAACGTGCGAGTCGACCTGTAGGGCTTTCAATAGAATTTAACCATTTTAGGGCCAAATGATCGGTAATAACTATAAACTGGTAACCCTCTAAATAGGGTCTCATGTGTCTGATGCCCCACAGTATGGCTAGACATTCCCTTTCAGTCGCTGAGTAGTTCTTTTCAGCCTGTTTTAAATGTCTGCTGGCGTAGGCTATGACACGTTCCACGTTATCTAACTCCTGTGTTAGAACTGCTCCAAGGCCATAGTTGCTGGCATCAGTTTGCAATATGAACGTCTTTGTGAAATCCGGACAAGCCAGAACGGGGGCTTCAGTTAACTTTGCTTTTAGGTCTGAGAATGCTTCTTGTTGTTCGGGACCCCATTTCCAATGTTTTCCCTTTTTAAGAAGACTAGTCAATGGTTGTGAAATTGTTGCAAACTGTGGGACAAATCTTCGGTACCAAGATGCTACTCCAAGAAATCTTCGTACCTCCTTTACCGATGTTGGAGGTTTCATTTCCACTATTGCGGCAACTTTATCTGGATCCGTCTTTATTCCCTCGCTACTCACAACATGGCCTAAATACTTCGTTTCTTTTCTGAAAAATTCGCATTTCTCAATGTTTATTCTCAGGTTAGCTGATCGCAATCTTCTGAACACTTCTCTCAAGTTCCGCAAGTGTTCCTCAAACGTTTTTCCAATGACGATGATATCGTCAAGGTATGCAAAAGCGTGGGGGTCCATTTCAGGCCCAATCACACTATCTAATGCCCGTTGGAAGGTTGCCGGTGCTGAATGCAAACCGAAAGGCATCACTTTCCACTGATATAGACCTTTACCAGCTACCGCAAAGGCCGTGTATTTTCTGCTCTCCTTCGCCATAGGTATTTGCCAATATCCGTCTTTAAGGTCCAGGCTACTCACGTATTTGGCATCCCGTAGTCGATTCAGTATTGTGTCGATGCGGGGTAAAGGGTAGGCATCTGGAACAGAACGTTTATTCAATTGGCGAAAATCCATACAAGTTCTCCAATTCCCATTTTTCTTTCTGACTAATGTGATGGGGAAACAGTATGGGCTTGTAGACGGCTCTATACATCCTCGTTCTTCGAGCTTTCTCACTTCGGCATTAATCACGGCTTGCATTGCAGGATTTCGCGGAGCATATCTTAATTTAATGGGTCGATCGTCGGTCATTACAATCTTATGTTCAGCTATTGACGATAGGCCATTTAATTGTTGGAACTTAGGGAGTTCCTGTGCCAGAAAATTTTCAACGATCTCACATTGCGTTTTACTCAATTCATCGTTTAAGAATTTAGGTCTGGGGGATACATTATTCGTAGCTGTCATTGTATCTATTACCTCTTTTGATGGGGTTTCCTCTCCTATAGCCACGGTACAATGCTCCGTTGAGGTGGTTGGCTTACTTAATTTGACACTTATACCGGCGCAGTGAATGGTCGTGTGGAACTGTTTTAGAAATTCCAATCCCAATATGATGTTTTCCTTGAATTGCGGCATGATGAGAAATGTAACATCTGAGCTTTGGTTTCCAAATGTAACAGGTAACACTGTTGATCTTGTGATGTTCACCGTGGTGCCGTCTGCGAGGATAACATTTGCCTCATGCCGTGAATAAGTAAACCTTTTCTTGATTTTTTTCGCAAATTCTCTTTTTATAAAACAGCTAGTGGCACCAGTGTCGACAGTTGCTTTAATAGCTTTCCCCTCTATTAAGACAGTTGCAGTAAGGCGATATTCTTCACATTGCAATGATGTAACATTCTGGTTACTCTTCTTTGCCGGGGGTTCATCCTGCTGCGTTTCTGGATTGGATGAGCTTTCGTTTAGCACTTGGTCACCTTGATTGGTGCAATACAGGTTATTTCTAGAGTTGTCCGCACGTCGATTATAGTTTTGTTGATTTCGAGGCTGTTCTGACCGAGAATTATTTGGTATGCTTTCGAGTTCGTCTGCCAAGGAGATCAATTCCGAAAGTGTGATAAAGTCTTTACGGCGAATGTACCATTGATAATCCGAATGCGCGTTTCCAAAAATTCGTTCCAATTTTTGTTCTTCGGTCATATTGGTGTGCTGCATAAGATGCTGTATAGAGAGTACATATTCCTTAAACGGCTCCTTATTACGCTGTATCCTTCTCCTAATTTCATCCTCCAATTTCTCAAAGTATCTCGGTGGCAAAAAGAATTTCAGAAAATCACTCTTAAATTCGTTCCAGGTAGTCCAGTGTCGGTTGTTGTTCCTTAGCCAGATTAAAGCTTTACCTCGTAACAACTCTGGCATTACTTTAATTATTTGATTCAATTCCACGATGTACATTTCAGCCATTTCTTCTACACGTTCTACGAATCCAATAGGGTCCATTCCATTTTCAAAAGTAATATTCCATTTTCGGATTTGGTCGAGAATTACGAGTAACGACGAATTATTGGATGGCTTGGGCGGAGAATCTTTTTGAAATCCATATTCGGGGTTTGTTGGCGACATCTTCTGTACTTTTTGATCGTTTGTTACCCCTGTGCTTGACTCTCCATGTGACCTTTCCGCGGAAATGTGGGGAAGGGCGTACTCTGTTTTTATTGGGGATAATACTATTGCTTCTGCTCCACACGGTGTTACGGTTATAAGGGGTTGTTTTGTGACGGCTCGCAATGTCGGCGATTTGGTCGGACTGGTACTTTCATGTTTGTTCTGCAACTCTATAAGCCGTCTGTATACATCGGCTTCATGGTCGTTGTGGAGAAATTTAGCCCATCTTTTTCGGAGATCGTCCACTTTTCCAACTGGATCAAGATTGAATTCAGTAAGATATGTTACCAAGTCTTCTTGCTTTAGCATATAGGCCCAGGAGACCTTCAACATTGTCTTTTCGTTTGACATTTTTTTTTTTTTTTTTTTTTTTTTTTTTTTTTTTTTTTTAACTGTTTTTTTTTTTCACTGGGTTTTTATCTGTATTTGTCTAATTATTGTTCACTCATTTATTTATTCTTTCTCTCTTTCAAGTCCCTGCTCGGGCGCCATTGTGACGACGTGTTTTCACTTTGAAGCTGGGGTAGGTTCAGCGGGGGCCAGAGTCGTCACAAAAATTTATTTGTTAGGACATAAAGAGAGAGAGAGCGAAGCAAAAATATTTTCTTAAAACGTTATAAATTTATTTCCTTAAATAACACTAAACACTACACTAAACACAATAAAATCACGTTCAGAACGTTTTACGAAGAACACTAAATCACAAAGTTCAGTCGAAATGTTAATAAACGGGTAGCAGTGGTGGCAGCTTGGCACAGCGGCGGCCCGATGAATAGGCGAGCGACGAATAGAGTGGCGGCAGCTTGGCACAGCGGCGGCCCGATGAATAGGCGAGCGACGAATAGTAGTGGCGGCAGCTTGGCACAGCGGCGAATAGGGTGGCGGCGGCTTTGGCACAGCGGCGGCCCGATGAATACGTCAGCGGCGAGTAGTAGTGGCGGCAGCTTGGCACAGCGGCGGCCCGATGAATAGGCGAGCGACGAATAGTAGTGGCGGCAGCTTGGCACAGCGGCGGCCCGATGAATAGGCGAGCGACGAATAGGGTGGCGGCGGCTTTGGCACAGCGGCGGCCCGATGAATAGGCGAGCGGCGAATAGGGTGGCGGCGGCTTTGGCACAGCGGCGGCCCGATGAATACGTCAGCGGCGAGTAGTAGTGGCGGCAGCTTGGCACAGCGGCGGCCCGATGAATAGGCGAGCGACGAATAGTAGTGGCGGCAGCTTGGCACAGCGGCAGCCCGATGAGTACGTCAGTCGCCGTCAACGCAGCCCGAAGAATAGGGAGTATTGCTACAGCCCTCACTCGACCCTGCGTTCAGTCGCCGTCAACGCAGCCCGAAGAATAGGGAGTATTGCTACAACCCTCACTTGACCCTGCGTTCAGTCGCCGTCAACGCAGCCCGAAGAATAGGGAGTATTGCTACAACCCTCACTTGACCCTGCGTTCAGTCGCCGTCAACGCAGCCCGAAGAATAGGGAGTATTGCTACAACCCTCACTTGACCCTGCGTTCAGTCGCCGTCAACGCAGCCCGAAGAATAGGGAGTATTGCTACAACCCTCACTTGACCCTGCGTTCAGTCGCCGTCAACGCAGCCCGAAGAATAGGGAGTATTGCTACAACCCTCACTTGACCCTGCGTTCAGTCCAGTCCAGTCACCACAAATAGTCAAGGCTTATTGTTTGGCTTACTAAGACTCAATTCAACCGAGGTTGCGCGCCTTTTCTTCCTCCCAATCACACTTGACTTACCAGCCATCAACAGAAGACTGATCTCGATTGTGTGAAATGCGTCTCCTTTTATACCTTTTTGGCTGGACAACGATTGTTGTTTTCTCATGACAGCAGCTGATCCCAATCTGACAGTTTTGCGTAGTTCCGCCATTTGCCACCAGGGGTTCCAATGTTGTATTTTAAGTATACTTCTTTCTACTAGGGGACCTGTGTGACCGTTAATATTCAAATACATTTAAATTACATGACCCTGAGTAGCTGTTAGTTTAATTCATAACTTAAATATTTTAATTCATTTTCAAACAAAAAATATAATTCATAGTTGATGTATATAACATACGTAAGTAAAAATGGTATTTAAAATAATAATGTACCCCAAAAACGAAAGCATGACTTTTGGGCGTTACATGTTGCGGTGTAAGTTCTTGCACTTTTTGGAATTTCAATGGCTTTACGCCGAGTTCATTTTTCAATATTTGCCGAATGGAATATTGCGAGCCATTTTTCGGCCACTACGATTGGGGATTCGATCAATTCGCTTCTTTACTTTACTGCTGATGTTGCTGTCTTTCTTCCGTCCACTTCCTTGACGTCGGGCGGCGCTACCAGTATCACGGTAACGAGCGATGTTACGAAACACAAATGAATCACATTTAAATGCTGGAGTGCTCGCTCTAACGATAGCCATTTATGGTTTTCCAGCCAAATATAAAGAAATCACACTATCACGCTTGAATTCCATCACGAATAACTTTTTTTCGGGAAAATTCTCACCAAAATGCTTTTTAACAGCTGTCGGACGAGTGGCTTAGAAATGACAGCTGTCTGAAGTTATATAAATTCCTGGCGTTTAGGTTCGATTTGGACTATTGACATCTGTGGGGCCTGCCTATTGTAGAGCCTTATGACAAATAATTTTGGAGAATATTTTGACTTGCTACTATCCTTTTTAAACCTTATATGAAAAAGGACCAAAAAATATTCCATTGTTGACTTGCCTTTTAACCTTTAAATTTTCGACCTATATAGATTGACTTTTGGTGTCTTCTGGTACCTATAGTAGAATTTTATGAAAAATAAATTTGTACAATATTCTGACAGGCTATGACCACATTTATAGAGATTTTTTAACAAGTTAAAAAGCAGTAAGTTCGGCCGACCGAACTTTGAATACCCTCCACCATTTGGAACGAATTTGGAAATTTTCAAAAAATAAAATTCTTAAAAAAATCTGTTACAATTTTAAAAATACCGAATATAGCCGTTATATTGGGGTCTATACGACGTGAACCTACAATAGGCATTGTTTGCCATTAGCCATTGCCATACTCAAATTCGAAACATGAAATAAACGGTGAATAATGTAGCTAAAATCATCAAAATATCGTATATAGGGAGGTACCGTTATATCGGAGCTGTGCGAAGACTTGGACCAGCATAGACAATTTTCTGTCACAGGCTATAGCATCCATTACTAACGTCAAATACGATTTCTCAAAAAATTTCGGTGGGTATTGTACCAAAACTCGTCAAAATACCGAATATAGGGAGATACTGATATATGGGGCCTATACCTGCATAGACAATTTTCTGTCACAGACTGTAGTTCCCATTACGAACTCTAAATCCGTAATTTGAAACAATTCCGGTGAATAATGACGCTAAAATCATCAAAATACGGAATATCGGGAGGTACCGTTATAAGGGGGCTATATGAAAACGTGGACCTACATGGCCCATTTACGAACTTAACCTGCCTACTGGAAAAATAAACACGTATGCAAAATTTTAGCCTTCTATCTCAATTTGTTCGAAGATAGCGTGATTACAACAGACAGACGTATAAGGCTAAATCGACTTAGAATTTTACGCTGATCAAGAATATATATACTTTGTTGGGTCTGACATGAGTATTCCGAGGAGTTATAAACAGAAAGACAAAGTTAATATACGCTCCATAGTATGGTGGAAGGTATAAAAAGGTTCAAAAAGACCCCTTTCAAAGAATCTTCATCCGAAAATTTCCAAAAGTGTGGAAGATGAGGGAAATTGTCCCTCTGTTTTGATAACTTTGCAATGTAAACGGCGATACTCGTGTCTTCTATTCTTAGCTCACTTTCATAATCTGCTGAATTTTCCCTGAAATTATGGGAAAGAATAATTTTGTCGCACCATGTAATAGTGTTGTATATTGTGTTGCATAGTGTTCTAATATAAAACTAACACCCGACGAATCCTTCTATATCCTTTATATCCCTTTAACAAAATTATTTTTAATTATTTAACATTTCTTACGATTACCAACAACATCAAGTGCAGTAATAAAACGAACTACGTAAATGCCTTCTAACCAACATAAAAATACGGTTGACATTTCTTTGAGATTCTGGGCCAACTGAAACAAGGATGTAATACAAGAAAAGGTAAAAAATATCTGAAGGGCATTTTTATTGCCCGGTAATGACAACCTCAATGAGGGTTCAAGTGAAATTCAATATTCCACAGAAAAATGGGAGAAGGAAAGTGAAGAAGTAAACAATTTAATAAAGATTTTCAGTTGAAGGACAAATTTCATTCTATTCTCGTTGACATCACCCATCACCCATCTCACCTCAAAACCCATATCCTCGTCATCATCAAAGGACTCTGGATAATGAACGAATATTTATGTCCTATTACATTTTGAGGTACGCACCGATAGATGATGACTTTGTTGTGTGTTGTTGTCACACAATTTGCGTACGGAAACGCTAACCAAGATGAGCAATGAATGTAGCATTTTTGCCCAAAAAAAAATATGCCAAACAATTCTAAGTGGTTGTTGCTTTGTCCGAAGGAAGCAAAAAAGGCTTCCATGTTTTGAAGAAGAAAATAAAATTTGTTCGGCTCTTCGTTCATTAGACTGTTTGTCATTGAAACTTCAATGGGATTTTATGACCATGTTTTGCAGCCAAAAATATCCATTGCTTCGTTCAACCAAATTCTTTGGCTTGACATTCAACCATTTCGGTGTTATTGTCAACTGTCCTTGCCATTCGGCTAAATGGCTAACCGGTCAACCATCCATCCATCCGTCCATCCATTTGTTAACAATTCCATCCTTGCCCTTTTGATTTATGACTTATTGAAATGTCACCGTTTGCTCAGCTTCAAATACGTGTTCAATGGCAAAGGTGGACAATTTGTTCTGCCCTTCGTTTTTTTTTTTTTTTTGGTGATCTACAATTTTCTCGAAAAATTCAATAGATTTTCTCGAGCGAGTGCTCTAAGTTCGTTGTGAATTTATAGGGCATTTCGGGTAGGGATTACGGCGCTTTACATAAACGCCATTGAATATGAAAACGCCTCTTTTATTGTCGATCGCAAAAACAAGGTCAGCGATATTCAAATCGAATGCAACAAACAATGCCCAATGCGGCTGCGTAACAAATGTGTCATTGTTTTTGTTAGCCGAAATGAGCGCATGCGCTTTGGCTGGTAGCCGAGATGCAATGAATGCACTTCAAAATTATGATACACTTGAAAATCAGAGCAGCATTCAATTGCAATTAGTTGAAGATGTTACATCCGGTTGAGCCATTGTTAGGTGATGCGTCAGGACAATAGATAATTGTATGCAAAACACAGGTGTTAAAATTGCACTTGGCTACCACAAATGTTGATGAGGCGAATTGATTTTCGTGAGGACAATTCAATTTCACAGGGATGTGCTAATTTGTTGCCATTTACCAGAAAAAAAAAGAATATCCTGGCATAGTACTAAGCTGGTCCGGCATGAGGGCACCCACAAAACTATATTTTGTCAAGAGATCTAGACCCTCAGCCAATGTTCGATTATTAAAATATATTTTGAACCTCTATGGAGCAGATTCCGGCAAAATTGCAAGAAAATCTAACATTTATATCGGATTTTATGCGATATCATAAAATCCATATTCATCTCAGGTTTCTGGTTGAAAAAAAAATTGTGAAGAATTGCTTACTTGTTTTGCAAAATTGTGACTCTTTGTAGGCGAGGTACCAGAAGGGGTTCGCAGATATATAGCATATTCGCAAGAGATCATGTGTTTGCAAAAATATATATATGTATGAGAATAGAAGAGATTTGGATGCTTATTTTCAAAGTTTTGACCCTTTATGGAGGAGGTACTTGATGGAGTGGACCGATATTGTTCATTTTTTCACCAGATCTAGCACTGATGCAAATATTACGATTTGCAAAGTTGGAGCAAACTCGGATAATGTACGACGTGGGGGAGTTACCGGAAAGAATGGTCCGATCTCTACCATCTTTATAACATGTCTTGTATTTATAGAAATATTGAGATGTTTCAAGTCTGAATGGAATCGGATGTTAATTTCGTGTTTTATGAGCTTCACGGATATTCAAATACCGACCAATTGTGGGGGAGGTACCAGAAGGAGTGAAGCGATATTGTCCATATCCGAACTCGATCTATGTTTGATACTAATATTACGATGTACCAAGTTTGGACCAAATCGGATACACCCTTTTAGAGTTATCGTGCGCACCCACTAGACAGACGGAACGGACGGACACCTCCAGATCAACTCGAATGGACTCTCTATCCATATGGCTGAGGGTATACAAGTTAAAAAGCAGTAAGTTCGGCCGGGCCGAAATTTGAATACCCTCCACCATTTGCAACAAATTTCGAAATTTTCAAAAAATAAAATCCTTAAAAAATTCTGTTAAAATTTTAAGAATACCAAATATAGCCGTAATATTGGGGTCTATACGACGTGGACCTACATAGGCATTGTTTTTCATAAGCCATTACCATATTCAAATTCGAAACTTGAAATAAACGGTGAATAATGTAGCTAAAATCATCAAAATATCGGGAGGGGGCTGTGAGAAGACCTGGACCTGCAAAGACAATTTTCTGTCCAAGACTGTAGTTCCCATAACGAACTATAAATACGTAATTTGAAACAATTTCGGTTAATAATGTAGCTAAAATCATCAACCTACCCAATATCGGGAGGTACCGTTATATGAGGGCTGTATGAAAACGTGGACCTAGATGACCCATTTACGAACTTAACCTGCCTACTGGAAAATTAAACATGTGTGCAAAATTTTAGCCTTCCATCTCAATTTATTCGAAAGATAGCGTGATTACAACAGACGGACAGAAAAACGGACATCGCTAAATCGACTTAGAATTTTACGCTGATCAAGAATATGTATACTTTGTTGGGTCTGACATGAGTATTTCGAAGAGTTACAAACGGAATGACAAAGTTAATATACACTCCATAGTGTGGTGGAGGGTATAAAAATCGTATAGCCAAATCGTCTATTCACAAAAAAGTTTCGAGATATAGGCTAATACCTTTTTCAAATTTCAGCAGATTTGGTTGGAAAATTGAATCGAAATAAACTGAAAATCTGGAAGAACCATTGTAGAGACGCTTTACGAAACAGGGACCTGCATTGAATATTTTTTACGGGTGATTGGTTTGGAAGAGATTGATACTGATCCAAGATACTGAAAACCAGAAGATATTTTTACATGGGACCCATTACTAAGTGTCAGTTGATATAGTGAATTCTCATTATCTAACAACTTACGAATAATATTATAATGAGCTTTAATAGCTAATATCGGACCTACAAATTTTATTTTAAAGAAACAGAAGTGCAGTCGAAATTCATACTCATATATTCGACGATACTTACATTGGATTGAAATAAATTGACAGATTAGTTACCTAAAAAGAGAAAAATATAGATAATAAAATATATTTATTATCAATTTAATATTAATTGTATACATTTTCTACTATTTAAAAAGAGAAAAGCACATCCTACAGGTTGAGTGATTCTCCTATAACTGATCTTCGTAAGGACATTGTCTTACGTAATATATACTATACGCATTTACCTACCTTGTGCTGTGTTAGTCTTTAATTAGCACAAAAATGGAATTGATATTTTATGGCTTATAAAATGGTAACCTTTTTAATAATTACCAAAGTGTAACAATTTTGAAAAAGGGTTCGGAGTTTCAGGAATAATAAAATTAGAACCAGGTAATCTTAACGTTTCATAAATAGCAGAAATATTTGGATATGTGTGCCAATATATGTATGACGTAATAAATAGTCAAAGGACTATTGCGGTAAAGATAATGTAAAAGGATTAGATATTGCGGTTGATTTTCTGGGGCAACAGGCTTGCGTGTAACGATTATGGGGTTTCCCATGTTGTCATTTTTTACAGGTATGTCTAATAATTCAAAAATATGAAAATTTTAAATTTTACTTGAAATTTTTACTTTTCAACGTTATAAATAATTGGAAAATTTTATCTCTTCTAAATAACTTTTAAGGAAACATTTGTAGGTTTCAACATATAAGTAAATATTTTAAGATATTACAAACAAGACTGTCTATAACTAGTAAAAACGTTATCGAGTTCGATCAAATTGAACTATTTTCAGCCTCCGCTATGGAAAACCATAAAACACTTATATATTATAATATCCTATGCACGAAGGCAAATATCTCTCTTTATAGGGTGAGATGAAAAACTGGAACCATCTTCAGACTGCTTTCATTTTTAAGCCACTCGTCCGACAGCTGTTACAAATGTTCCAGTGACAGCTCATTATATTGTTTACAAGCGTACAAAAGCATTTTTCTTTATATTTGGCTGGAAAACCACAAGTGGCTATCGTTATATAACTCCAGCATTTAATTTGAACAAACCGTTTGTGTCTCATACCAACGCTCGTTACCGTAATATTGATAGCGTAGCACAACGTCAAGGAAGTGGACGGAAGAAAACAACAAAATCAGCAGAAATGGTTCGAAATGTAAAGAAGCGACTTGATCGAAACCCGCGTCGCAGTGGCCGAAAAATGGCTCGTGAGCTGAACATATAGCAATATTCCATTGTGCAAATTTTGAAAAATGAACTTACCCCGAGCCATTGAAATTACAAAAAGTGCAATAACTTAAACCGCAACAGAAAGAAAATAGACTCAAAAGAGCTAAAGAGTAGCTTCGCTTGGCCGAAAGTGGTGAACTGCCGAATTTGGTTATCTCCGATGAGAAAACATTCGTTGTCCAGCAGTTTGTAAACAAACAAAATGATCGTGTTTACCTACCTTCGGTTGGCCACCAGAACTCAAGCGCCGGCCATGGCGATGGTGTGGGCCGCCATAACAGCCGATGGTCGCTCTCCGCTCGTGTAAATCGAACGTGGCATCAGAATAAATGCCGAATATTATCACGAAAATATCCTGGAGGATATATTAAAGCCTTGGGCATGCAAACATTTTAGCCGCAGACCTTGGACATTCCAACAGGTCTCATAACCAATGCACTTAGCACGCGCCACACAAGAATGCTTACAAAATGAGGTTCCTCGCTTCATTTCCAGCGCACAATAGCCACCAAAATCTCTGGATACCAATCCGTTGGACTATTGTGTCTGGAGTATTTTGGAAAGCAAGTTTGGCACTAAAAAATACCAAAATGTCGATCACCTCAAGCATGCGCATCGCCGGGAATGTGTAAAAATACCGCAGAGCAACATTCGGGCAGCGTGTGACGGTTTCAATGGCCGTCCGAAGACCATAATTCGTGCCAAAGATGACCAATTCGAAAAAATCTGAACTTATTCTAAATCTTTGATGTTATTTCCGACATTTTTGCTTGCATTCAATAAAATTTAGAAAAATAATGTGAAAATTATGGCGTTTGAATTTGTTGCAGTTTTTTATCTCACCCTCTATATATTATAAAATCCTATACAGCAAATACCTCTCTTTATAAATTAGAAAATATAAATGATAAATTGACAGTTTTATTAGTGATTTTTAGATTCGAGATTTTAATTCTCCAATTTTTTAAAACCACCACAAGTCATGTGGCAAAAGGACTACTCATAAAGTCATCCTAATGAGTTATTCGAATGCGTCGAAAACAGTTATGAAATAAATATCAAAGCGGATACATGTTAGGCACACTTGTGGTTACTTTAAACACCCATTGTAATTGGCAATGCAATTAATTCTGGGAATATTTCAACAGTTTAAATGCATTTCTCTAAACCCCTTTAGTAAAGCTGGCTTAAAGTGTTGTGGTTGCTTAAAAAGTCACTATCAAAATGCATACCTGTTACGTAACGTAAGCCAATAACACTGCTGGTGGATCATAGGTTCTAAAAAATTTGTGAAAACCCATCGTATTCATAAAAATGTACCCTCCTGAGCAGAATCGTTTACCAAAGCAGATTTTGTGGTAACACAATTTGGTCGATGTTACCAATAAAATAATAATCACACCCTTTCTGTAATTTTTGGGATAAAGGGGTTACATAATATTGCGTATTGTCTTGTTCACAAAGGCATTGAAGGTACCTGCATTTTACCTTGCATTTACTACATGGCAAATTATCTTATAGGAATTTTTGGCGAATTTGCGAAAAATTTAAATACATTTTATTTAGGAATTTTTATTGAAGTTTAAAAAGTAGGATCGTTTTAACCCTGGAAGAGGTGTTACATAATATTATAAAATTTCATGAATTTTTTCGTACCTACAAATGATTTCGTATAGGCCATCCACGAATTCAAATAAGAAATGTGGAAAAATTGGCAGTTAAATATTGTTCGTATTATTGCACCTAAGTGTCCACTTTGCAATTAATGGCGCAACAAATACACACGATAAGAGATCTTTCTGACAACTAAAATTTCTACATAAAAGTTGATCGAAACCTAGAATCTTTCCTATAAAACAAGTTCAAAAATATAAATCAGATATATTCGAATCATATGGACTACTTACTTATACACCACCGAACGAAAGTACCACTAAAAATTCCGATTACTAAAAATTTCTTTAGGACTGATATGGAACTTAAATCTGCACCAAATATGCACCATTTTAGCACATAATTTCTGTATTAAATCAAATATGAATTTGAAAAAAAATATGATTTTTAGCAAAATATTGGGATCTGGTAGATTTAGAAAAAAAAAAAATGAAAATTATTTAATGTTTTATGTCAGTTATGACTATTTCAAATTGCGACTCTTACTAGGCAGGACCCAAAGTGGATCAATAACTTAATGCAAGAAGTGATAGCCATAACTAACCTAAGTCATATATAAGTACGAGTATGTATGCGAAGTTTGTACTATGTCAGGTGCTGTCACCGAATCCGTGTACCAAATCAAATATAATCTCCTGCCGGTCAAGCAGACGTATATGCCTAGCTCGAGTCCAAATTTTCTGAAGCGATTGCGACCAAAGATACCTAACAAGTGCACGCTACTTCGTCAGCGAAGTGTTCACTTTAAAAATTTAGATTCGTTCCAACAGTTCGTGTCAGGTCTTTTTAATACACAAAATGCACCCTTTGTCCAGTTTTACAACAATTTTATACCACCTCATTTTGGCTACATTTGATGCGGCCAAAACGTGTTTTTAGAAATAACGCTTTTAGACCCTAGGTCTTTTTGGACTCGATCTAGCGATGCCCGTCTGTCTGGCTGGCTGGTGCGCACGATAACCCTCGAATGGAGTATCAGATTTGGTCCAAACTTCGTACATCGCAGTATTGTTAGATCGAGTTCGGAGATGAGCAATACCGGTCCATTCTTTCTGGTACCTCCCCCACAAAAGGTAGAAATTTCCAAAAAAAAAACAATATTTAACTACGCAGGAAAAGAAAGGATTTTTTCCCAACCTTGCAAATCCTAATATTTGGATCAGTGAAACGTTAGGTGCGAAAATGAACAATATCGGGTCACTCCATCACGTACCTCCCTAAAAGAGGGTCAAAGTTTTGAATAACCAAAACGATTATTAAATCCGAAATAAACATCTCGTTCTCTTCCTATTTCACACATCCCATTATATCTTCTAACACAAGATCTTCTGAGAAGATGGGATATGTCGGTCCACTACTTCTGGTAACCTCCCCACAACGGGTCAAAATTCTGAATATCCATGAAGCCCATAAAATGCGAAATTAACATCTGATTCCATGCAAACTGGGTACATCTCAATATTTCCATCAACACAAGATCTATTATAAAGAAGATAGAGATCGGACCATTCCTTCTGGTACCTTTTCCACAAGGTGTCAAAGTTTTGAATAACCAAAAGATTATAGAATCCGAAATAAGCATCCGGTTATCTTGATATTTCACACATCCCATTATTTCTACTAACACAAGATCTGCCATTAAGATGGAATATATCGGTCCACTTCTTCCGGTATCTCTCTAACAAAGGGTCAACATTTTGAATATTCATGAAACTCATAATACGCGAAAATCAACATATGCTTCCATGCAGACTTGGCACATCTCAATATTTCCATTAACACATGATCTATTATAAAGATGGGAGGGGTCGGATGATTCCTTCTGCTACCTCCCCTAAATAGGATTCAAAATTTGACAAACAAAACGCTCAAAAAAAGTGAAATGTCTCTTCAAATTTAACACATACAAACATTTTTGCTAAGACAAGATCTGTTGTGAGAATGATATACATATCTGCGAACTCCTTCTGGTACCTCACCCACAAAGGGTCACAATTTTTAATACTCTTATATGTCATAACTTGCGAAACAAGTCAGCGATTCTTTACAACTTGTTATATCCAAATATTTCTCTCAAGCAGAAACCTGATATGAATACGGAATTTATGATTTCGCATAAAATTGAACGTTTTATTGAATGTTCGACTTTCTTGTAATTTTACTCATACCAATATTTGTATCTGTACTAGATAAAGCATGAAAATACTTCGGTCAACTATATCTTCCACCTAACTCACATTTTAACATTTACTAAAAATTATCACATATCATATTTATTTTGATCTGATAAAAATGGACTATATTGGTCCATTGCTTCGGAACCTACTCCATAGAGGCTCAACAATTTGAATAACCATAACAGAAGTCCAAATATATTTAAAGAGAACATTGGCCGATTGGTAAAAAATCTGTCGGTAAAACCTATTGATGGAGGGTATATTAAGTTTGTCATTCCGTTCGTAACACCTCGAAATATACATTTTAGACACCACAAAGTACATATGTTCTTGATCAGCATAAAATTCTATATCTATTTTGCGATGCCCGTCGTTCTGTCCGTTTATCCGCCTGTGTAAATCACTCTAGCTTCCGAACGAAATGAAGTAGGTTTAAAAAAATTCAACTCAAATGTGTATTATGTCTTCAGGACTTTTGGTGTTGAAAATGGGTAATGTAGGTCCACGTTTTGGTATAGCCCCCATATAAAGGTTCCTCCCTTTTTGCGGTATTTTGGTGATTTAAGCCACATTATTCTCCGGAAATGTTTCAAATTTGATATTTGAAGTTCGTAATGGGTACTACAGGCTATGACAAAAAATTGCCTGTGCATGTCCACGTCTTCGTATAGCCCCCATATAACGGTACCTCACGATATTCGTGATTTTAATGATTTTAGCGACATTATTCACCGGAATTGTTTCAAATTAGGTATTAGATGTTCGTAATGGGTACTACAGCTTATGAAATGAAGAAATGTTGAAAAATTGTCTGTGCACGTCTTCGTATAGCCCCAATATAACAGTACCTCCCTATATTCTGAATTTTGATGATTTCAGTACATTATTCATCAAGATTTTTGTATTCAAGTTTCGCACTTGAATATTGTAATGGTTTATGAAAAAAGTTGCCTATGCAAGTCCACGTCTTCATAGACCCGCCATATAAGGGTACCTCCGGATATTCGGTATTTTAATGATTTTAGCGACTTTATTCACCGGAATTATTTCAAATTTGGTATTTGATGTTCGTAATGAATACCACAGCCTATGACAGAACATTGCCTGTGCATGTCCACGTCCTCGTATAGCCCCCATATAACGGTACCTCCGGATATTCGGTTGTTGAAGTTCGTAATGGGTACTACAGCCTATGACAGAAAATTGTCTGTGCATGTCCACGTCTTCATATAGCCCCAATATAACGATACCATCCTATATTCGAAATTTTGATGATTTTAGTACATTATTCACCAATTTTTTTATTCAAGTTTCGCATTTGAATATTGTAATGGTTTATGACAAAAGTTGCAGGTCCATGTGGTCGTATAGACCCTAAACATTCGGTATTTTTAAGATTTTAAGAGAATTGTTAACGGATTTTATTTTTTTGAAAATTGCCAAAATTGTTTCAAATGGTAGAGGGTATGTAAAGATCGGCCCGGCCGAACTTACAGCTTTTTTACTTGTTTTTTTTTTTTCAAATTAGTTGTGAGGCCAGAATCGGACACTTTCAAGAGTTTTTGTTTGCACAGACGAACGTGACCATATTGAGTCCACATCTTCTGAAACGAATTTCGTTCAAAGGAATATGTGATGTGAATATGGAATATGGCCGCATTAAAAAACATATAATCCCTGTAGCCGTAAGGCTAAAAGTATAAAAAATATTGTGGAATTATCAATTTTGTGAAAATGGGTTATTTGTTTCAAAATAAGTTTAATGACAGCGTCATAATATGACATAGGATTTCACTTTCCAGTGTAAATTTTAGTTTTTCATAAATATATCATGATTTCCCAATCCTAATAATTCTCAAACTATTTTGACTTCATAAATCTCCCCTTTGTAATCCCAACAACCGTTACGAAGTCATTATCAACTTGGAGACCTGTTACGCATATTTGTGGTTATATTTCAAAACCTATATTAATAAAAATATTATATTAATTCTGGGAATCTTTAAACCGTTTGAACTGCATTCCCCGTAACCCCTTTAGTAGGGGTGACTTAATTGCGGTTACTTAAAAAGTCACCAAAGACTTTGGATACCTGTTGCGTAACGTTACTTAATTATCCATAAAACCAATAACACAGTGGGTGGATTAGGGATCCTAAAAATCTTTGTTGCTGGTATTCATAAAGAATTTCCAATACGAAAAACTGAAAACCAATCTAGGGTTTTGTGGTAAGTGTATAAGTCACCACCTATGTGGATACCTGCTATACACGTTTTTCGTAATTTAGTCAATAAAGTACTAATTACACCCCAAATTGTAAGCCAAAATGGGTTACACAATGTTGTGGCTTTTAATGAAGTCACAATTGTTGTAAATACCTGTTTTTTTAACGTTACACTAGAAGAGGTGGCCAATCACGAATGTTTTTGTGGGTAAACTTAAAAATTGACCTACTTATATTCTTATTTGGAAATTTTATTGTGGTTTACAAAATATTAATTGGGATTCTTTATTTTTTCCAACCATCATCTCACTCCTTTTACCCTCAACGGTAGTTGAACCAAATGATCATTTGGAAAATGCGGTGACTATCTGCGGTTACCTGTTGCCAGTAAACGATTTTCTTTCAGGTCATCCAATTAGTTTGAAGAAAAGTCAGAAAGAAAGAAGAGTTTTTATGCTAGTGTTGACATTGTTTAGGCTTATTGGCTAATTTCAATTTAATGAGTCAACATGTGCGCACGTGTCCTGTCATAACGCTAACACGTGATTCAACGTCCGTAATGCATTTTAAATATTTTAAAAGGACTTATTAGCCAAATAACTACCACTAATTATTGCAAGTGTGATAAAATGTCACCAAGAAGTATTTTAGTCCTAACAACCAATCCACCGTCACTGAACTAATGCAAGGCGAAATAAATTCAATTCCGGGAAACTTGTTATTTAAAAAACATGTAAAAAGAACGTTATACCTTGCAAAAGTTGAGGTTATAACTAAACGCATTAGGAAGCCTAAATACTAAAACGTAGGCCTACACCTATACATTAAAATAGCAAGTGCCCGCTACTTCGCCTGAGAGCTGTTCACCTCAACATTTTAGATTTATTACTCAAAATGCACAACTTATCCATTATTTCTTGGATAAAATTTCCAAAGAAAACTTCATACATCGTGCTAACTTTTCAGCTGCATCAGTTCCATAACACTTTATTCACATTCAAATTTTTCCTTTATCGAAAAGGATAATAGAAAAATGATTATTTTTGTACCAAAAAGTTTTCAAAATCTTTCGTGTTGAAGTCTGCAGAGGAGCATTTTTGCACAATGGTTCCTTGTTCGTTTTTTTTTTTTTGTCAAATCTATTTCAACGTTTTTTCAAAGTAAAAATTGGCAACTGTCATATCTAAATCCAAGAAACAAACAGTGGCCTCAATATCAAATTTCAGGATTCAAGGTTCATCCAACGGCAAATTTCGTACTTTGCTCACAATCATAGTACACATTTTCAAATCCCTCTCTTTCTCTCAAAACTATATACCAACGGAGACCTCAATATCAAATTTCATAATTCGAGCTCAATCCTAAGTTTCAATCCCAAATTTATTACTTTTTGTACAATTCAACTACGCATTTCCAAAACCACCTCCGTCTCTCTCAACCCAATACACCAACCAAATGTCAGGATTCAATCTCTATCTCAACACCCACCGTCCGCCTACTTCATTCAACTACAGACACCAAGAGTGACATTCATATCAAATTTCGAGATTTCAGTTATATCCTTTCACCCAATACCCAATTAAGTAGCATTTAGTACTTTTCGTACAATTAAAATACGCATTTTCAAAATGATCTTCATATCTCAATCTCAGATAGCAAAAATGACTCTTAATATCAACTTTCAAGATTTCAGTTCTTTACTTTCCCCTCTACAAAATTTTGTACGATTATAGTACGCATATCCGACATCACCTTCTTCTCTCAACTACAGCAACCAACAGTGACATCCATGCCAAATTTCAGGACTTCAACTCTAACATCACCCAGTACCAAATTTAGTAAAAATTTCCAAAACCAACTCCGCATTTCAACTGCAGATATCCTCAAAGACCTCAATATCAAATTTGAGGATTGGAGACGTATCCCTTCACCCAATCCCAATACAGTGCCATTTAGTACTTTTCGCTCAAATATAAAACACATTTCTGACAATACCTCCATACCTCAATTCCAGATACCAACAGAGACCACAATATCAAATTTTACGATTCCAGCTCTACCCCTACATCCGATATCCAATTTAGTACCAATTCCTACTTTTCGCACAATTATAGTACATATTTTCAAAATCATCTCCGTACCAATTCCAAATACCAACGAGGCCTTAATATGAAAATTGTGAATTCCAGCCGCATTCCTTCACCCAACACCATTTAATACCATTTAGTACATTTCGAACAAATATAGGACCGCCACCGCCAAATCTCAATTCCTTATACCAACGGAGACCTCAATGACAAAATTAAGGATTCCAATTCTATTCTAATACCAAATATTGTACCGTTCTGTTCTTTTCGTACAGCTATAGCACACATTTCCGAAACCAACTCTATTTGTACCATATTTCAGATTTCAAGCACTATCTGTTCACCCAATATCAAATTGTACCAAATATAGTACTATTTAGTACTTTTCGTGCACTTACAGTAACCATTTCTAAAAACCACCTCTTTATCACAAGCCAACCAGCTACAGGGCCCCACTACACAATTTCCGAATTCCAGCTTCTTCCGTTCACCCAAAACCAAACTTTTCGAAATTAAGTAGTACAATTTAGTACAGTTCGCACACTTAGTATACATTTCCAAAACCACCTTAATATATCAAACTTACATTCCAACCTTGACTCTCATACCAAATTTCAAGTTTTTAGCTCTGTCCGCTCAGATAGCACCAAATAGTACCATTTTAAAAGTATGGTACCACTTAAGAACTTTCCCTAATCTCAAAGTTCGAATTTTCAGAAACCCTTTGGCATATGTATTTTGCACTCCATCTCTCATTCCAAATTTTATATGACTTTTCAAACGTTTGATTCTTTGTTGTGGATGTACGAAGTTTTAAGAAACTAATAAGAATGGTACTAATTCCACTTTTTATGAGAGCCAGCATTATACCATACGCATTCCTTAGAATCTCGTCTTGTCTTGGTGACATGGACCTAAATACTTGTCGGTAACACCTAATCACACCTGCAATAATAAGCGATAGTTATCTAGCGAACAATTCTTCAACAATTTTGAAATAAAGTTAAAATACATTACGGAAATGTTCATAGCTGGTGGCTGGTACTTGAACACCATGACTTAACACCTGCGCTTTCAGTGGCTCATTAAATTTAAATTAGCCAATAAGCCAAAAGAATAATAAATATAGGTAACAGTAGATTTTTAGACTTCTTCTTTCTGACTCTTCTTCAAACTAATTGGATGGCATATGAGGTCGCTTGTTACAGTTGAAAAAATAGGTAACCACAAATGGTCCCAAAATTTGTAACCACCGATTAGTGTTAAAGGAGTGAATTTCTTTAAATAATGTTATGTAAACCACAATAAAATGTCCAAACTGGAATATAGGCCACATTTCAGGTTATCCTTAACCAGGGTAGCGTTAAAAAACAGGTATGTGTAACAATTTCACATTTATGTTAAACCACCACATTATGTAACCTATTTTGGCTTTAAATTTGGCCAAAAAGAGTGCAATCAGTATTTTATTGACTAAATTGCCAAAATGTGCATAACAGGTATCCATTTCGATATGATGTGCATGGTAACCACAAAAACCCTCCTCGTTTGGTAAAGGGTTTTTTCGCATTGGAAAGTCTTTATGAATACAACTAACACGGAGTCTATAATTCGCCCACTGTGTTATTGGCTTTACGGGTAATTAAATTCTGTTACGTAACAGGTATCCATTTTGATGGTGACTTTTTAAGTAACCGCAATTAAGTCACCTCTAAGAAAGGGGTTAAGAAAAATGTAGTTCAAACTGTTTACAGATTCCCAGAATTAACTTTAGAGTCTTATTGACAAGGGTTTTGAAGTATAACCACAAATGTGAGTTACAGGTATCCACATTGATAATAACTGAATCGTAACGGTTTTTGGAATTCCTATTGGCAAATTTATGTAGTCAGAGTATTAGACAAACTATGAACATAATGTCACGTAACATAACCTCGGTGCCATACTCAAGTGTTCCAAATGTAATTTTGCTAATTTAAAGAAAACACATTAAAAACCTTGCCATAGTCGTGCACGTCCGACCATGTGACAGCCCACAACACTACAATATCTTAGAAACCCCCTTATGTCGAAATCTATTTTGGAAGATTTCGTTTTTTGAAATAATGTCATGGAGCACTGCCCAGATATTACCCTTAGCTTTTTGATCAGCGATATTTGCTCAATATTTACACACTCCGTCGTACAGTTAGTTGTTGTGGTCCATTTTACAGCTAAATATAATTCAATGATCATCCATTATGCTAGAACTCTTCCTGTCCTTAACTCTCTTCTCAGTCCTGTCGATAGGCTTCAATTGTGTGATCAGGGTTTTTCTGTTTTTGGTTCATTTGAACCCCTAACTATTTTGCGCTCATCACGATATGCATGAAGTCCCTCTGTATCTCCAAATTTATACTTATCTATATGGTTTGCTTGTCTACGATATTTGGACATATTCGTCAACGAAATTAGGTTAAAAATCTATATCTAAATCAATATTTGCATCTTTTTTATGCGATTTTTCCAGATTTTATTCTTTTATACCAACAGGGCATTCTGAATTGACAAAATTTGTCGAAATCGGTCCAGTTAACATCCCCTGCCTTTGTATATACACATTGTATATATTTCCTATATACATCCAATAAATTTGCTATCAGCATCTACCTAACGATCAGAATTGACATTTTTGTCTATTTGTGATATCGGCGGGATTAAAAATATTCATGGTTTAATGCACATTTTGTCTTTTATTTAACACAAATGTTATGGTCTATTTCACCCAAGACTTTTGCCCATCCCTAAGCTCTAGCCCCATGCTAAATTCCGCGTCGATTGGTCTATAATTGCGACCTGTAGAGCAACTGCAAAATCAGGAAATTTGTCAGTTTTTGGTCCATTTCAACCACTAAATATTATGCGATCAGCATAAGAAGCAATAGGCTTCTGTTCTGGCCCTAGCTCCACATTGTGTTGTAGGGTATAAAAGACATATTTATAATATCAAACTGCCATAATAGTTAAATTTCTATACAAAACTATCTCTCCCAATTAAATATCCTAAAAATTAGAGCAAATATCGAAAGACTGACCAAAAGTTCAGAGGGAGTTTACTTGAAAGTCTTAGAAACCACCACAATCTCAAGATGTGAGACTTGAATTTTTGACTTCGTGTAAAAATGAAAATATGTTATAAAAATGCCTTGTGGAATGGAGAAGTCATGAAGGTTTTCATCTGCGCATGGTCGAACTACAGATTTTTTTCCACCAAGAGAAAAAATAACATTCTGAAAATATTTTCAAACGTACCCCTCCCTAGTTGTATCACAAAATAGTCAATGTTTGACTAACCACAATCCAAAATAGAAATACGTTTGGGAAATATCTATAAACTTCTTAAAATACCGAATAAAGGTCGTGCCTTTATAAGGGGACTTTATCGCATTATGGACATTAACTTTATTTATTTCCTCAATTTCACAAATTTGTAATTCAGCTATACTGGTAAAGATAATACCAATGTTTATAAGTTGAGTACTATTTAGTACTTCCCATACATATATAATACGAATTTGTAATATTGCCCTTCGCCTCAATTCTTTGCAAATGTACATATCCTAAATTCGGTGTATTCAGGGTGATAGCTGTTAAAATTATTCCAGTGAAAGTTCATTATATTGTGTACAAGGGTACAAAAGCATTTTGATGAGAATTGTCCAGAAAAAAAGTTATTCGTGATGGAATTCAAGCGTGATAGGGTGATTTCTTTATATTTGGCTGGAAAATCACAAGAGGCTATCGTTAGGGCATTTAAATGTGAATAAATGAGCAGAACATATCGCAATGGAATACCATTCGGCAAATATTGAAAAATGAACCATTGAAATTCCAAAAGTGCAAGAACTTACACCGCAACAGAAAGAAAATAGACTCAATAGAGCTAAAGTGTTACTTCGCTTGGCCGAAAGTGGTGAACTGCCGAATTTGGTTTTCTCCGATGAGAAAACATTCGTTGTCCAGCAGTTTACAAACAAACAAAAGTCAGCTGAAAATGTGCACCTTCGGTTGAGCACCAGAACTCAACCACCGGCCATGGTGATGTTGTGGGCCGCCATAACAGCCGATGGTCGCTCTCCGCTCTTATTAATCGACCGTGGCATCAGAATAAATGTCGAATATTATCGCGAAAATATTCTGGAAGACAAACATTTTTGCCGCAATCTTTGGACATTCCAACAGGACGCAGCACAATCGCACTCAGCACGCGCCACCCAAGAATGTTTACAAAATGAGGTTCCTTGCTTCATTTCCAGGTCACAATGGCCACCAAAATCTCCGGATACCAATCCGTTGGACTATTGTGCCTGGAGTATTTTGGAAAGCAAGGTTGGCACTAAAAAATTCCAAAGTGTCAAGTGTCAAGGGCCAAAATACCGCAGAGCAACATTCGGGCAGCGTGTGACGGTTTTATTGGCCATTTGAAGGCCATAATTCGTACTAAAGGTGATCAATTCGAAGAAATCTAAACATATTCTAAAATTTGATACTATTTCCGACATTTTCTGCTTTCATTCAATAAAATTTAAAAATTACATCGTTTAACTTTGTTGCAGTTTTTTTTATCTCACCCTATATATCAAGATAATATAAAATAATAATAAAACAAGTAAAAAAGCTGTAAGTTCGGCCGGGCCGAATATCCTCCACTATTTGGTACAAATTTAACAATTTTCAAAAAAAAAAAAAAAAATCCGTTAAAAATTCTGTTAAAATCTAAAAATACCGAATGTAGCCGTATGTTAGGTTTTATACGACGACGTGGACCTGCATAGGCAACTTTTGTCACAAGCTATTACAATATTCAAATGCGAAACTTGAAAAAAATCTGTTTATAATGTAGCGAAAATCATCAAAACACCGAATATTGGGAGGAAGCTAGAGTGATTTCCACAGACGGACAGACGGATAGAGCTGAGTCGATCTAGCTATGTATGTCCGTCAGTCTGTCCATGTTAATTTGTAATCATTCTACAGGTCGGAATTATGGCCCGATCTTCACGAAATTTAAAATGGAAGTAGAACAAGGGCCTATTGCTTTTGGAGATGATCGCATAATATTTAGAGGTTGAAATGAACCAAAAACTAAAAATTTTTCTGATTTTGCAGTTGATCTATAGGTCACAATTATAGATCAATCGAAGCGGAAGTTAGCATGGGTCTAGAGCTTAGGGATGGGTAGAAGCCTTCCAATTTTGATGGTCATCGGGTAATAATAGTGGGTGAAATAGGTCAAAACATTTGTGTTCAATAAAAGTCAAATTTTCCATTGAACCGCGAATATTTTTAGTCCCGGCGAAATCACAAATAAACGAACAGGCCAATCCTGACGGTTACGTAGATGCCGATAAATATATCGGATATATAGCGAAATATATACAATATATACATACAAAGGAAGGGGATGCTAGCTAGAATGCTTATATCTCAAGAATGGCTGGACCAATTTTGACAAATATGCCGATTGCAATTATAGTCCGATCCTCACGAACATTTTTACATGGGTAAGGTTAGGCTCAGAAGGGCTAGGCATCTCATTCCCTAAGATGTCCGCAATATATTTTGGGGTTGTAATGGACAAAAAACTAAAAATATTCCTGATTTTGCTGCCGTTATAAATGTCACAAATAGAAACCAAAGGACACGGAATCTCGCATGAAGTTAGATTTTAGGACAGCGGGTAGAATGGACCACTACTTTTGTGTGAAAAAAATACCAGCATTAATTACAGGCGATATCCAAAATACACAAAAGGCGAACTTCTGGATTTTTTATGCTGATTTCATTGACGAATATAGCCAAATATCGTAGACAAGCAAATCATATAGATGAGTCTAAATTTGGAGATCCCCTCTGTATCTCTCTTGCTTTTGGAGATAATAGCCTATTATTTAGGGGTTCAAATGAGCCAAAAACAGAAAAAAAATCCTAATCACACAACTGAAGCCAATTGACACGCCTGAGAAGAGATCTCAGGACAGTGAAGAATTCTAGCATTTTGGATGACCATTGAATTATATTTAGCTCTAAAGTGGACCACAACAACTAACAGCACGACGGAGTGGGTAAATATTGGGCAAATCTTCCTGGTCAAAATGCTAAGGCTAATATCTGGGCAATGCACCCTGACATCATTTCAAAAGCGAAATCTTCCAAAATGTATTTGGACATAAGGCGGCTTCCATCATATTGTATTGTACATGGTCGGCTCCGCACTGCTATAGCCTTTGCTTACTTGTAGAGATTAAATTAATTTTTATTTTTGACATGTGTCTGTGTTGACATTACTTAATAGGATATTCTTGTCAAAAATCTTAATCACACATAATTGTTTTATAATTGCCTTTTCAAAATTGACAGGTTTTAATGCCATAGATTATTAAAGTCAATGAATGACAAACAAAATATCTAATATCATATTCCCATATCAATAGCAAAGTGAAGTCATGCAATGAGATAAAAAAAGGCGACACCGTCGGCAAGGACGAACAATACCTCATCAGGATTTATCTTAAATGCGTTCATTTTATGTGTATTTCCGTAACAGTTTGTCGAAATTCCCCCTCAGGGATTTTTTTTCGCAAATGCCAACTAAGCCAATGGAAATCGTACGAAAAATATCCGTTTGTATGAAAGGGTTTGACGCTGGAAATTTTCTAGATTTCCAAATGATTAAATATGAAGTAATAGAATTTCCTAGACTAGACATAAGGCAAGGCAAGATAACACTAACTACCTGTTGCAATATTGTGACATGAATTCGTTGTTTGGTTTCTAGCAAAAGTACGGAAAGGGTTGATGACTGCGAGACTACAGTCGTTGGACAGTGAATTGTTATCACTTTCACTTTCGAAGATGGTGGGTACTATCTGTGTGTTCCCGGCAGGAGTTTATTGTTTTTGTATCTTTATTATATTTTGATAATTTTAGAGAAATTTAATAAATTTGAAGAAAATTGATAATACTGAAGAAAGGAAGTCCATTGAGAAAAATCGATCCTTCATTTAATTATAATATGATCAAAAAAATGTGGGAGTGAGGATATAGAATTTTTTTATTTTATTAGAATTTGGCGAATCTTTTACTCTGATGCTGTTTTGATTTCTTGGATATTGCTTCAGAATTGTAAATTATGGGCAAGAACGGAATGAGTGATTTTGCAGAGGGGCGTTACTGTGGGTAATTCCTATAATCAATTCAAGTGTATTAGAATTTTATTCAGTTTTTTTTTTGCAGAATTAAAATGCAAATTAAATTAAATGTTAATATTATCAGCATCTATAAAGGAAGGTTCCTTTATTATGAGCCACATTTGATTACAGTAATTTTCCATACGAAGATTAAGATTTCCAAATTTTAGTTAACAAATTTTCCCAAGAGGAGAGGCGAAATTTCCCAAAAATAGCTGAACACATAGAAATGTTGACTAAATTCTAATTTCAAGGAAAAATTAATTTAAATTACGAAAACAGGGAAGCCATATAGTTCATCTTGACTCCTGGTCAAAGTTTAACAACGTTATTAAGATGCGCAAATCTTTTACGAGATTTATTAGCCAAAATAATAATTTGGATTCAAACGGACACTTCCCTCGCCTTATGTGAAATTCTATATGTTACTCCTCTGTAGAAAAGGCTCCAAATGGAAGAAACGCATTTAGCTAATTTGCAAAATTATTGGTAATTAAATAATTTCACTATTAAGATGTTATGATTATTCGAATTGTTGCCCCATTGTAGAAGAGGTAGCCACCTACATGGTCGATTATTCAAAATTTTAATCCTTTGCGACAGATGTATGAGGGATAGGTTTCCAACATTGTAAATTTACAAAATGTTTAACTTTTGTAATAGAGGTACCAGAAGGGCTGGAGCGATATTACTCATCATAGGACCCGATCTAAATTTCGTAAACATATTACGATGTGTTAAGTTTATATTAAATCTAACAATTTGTTCGACAGAGACATAATTTATCCTGAAACCTCCTCATGTAAAAATACTGAATAAGGGACCTTACAAATCACAAAAATTCTGGACCTATACTATAGTTACTTACCACTAAGATGACAATATATCACTCTCTTAAATAAGGGGTATGTCATTGTGTCAAAAATTGGACATCGAAGATTTTTAAAAATTGTCAAACGTGAGTGTAAACAATATTTTTCAAGGACTTGCAGGACACAAAAAATATTGGACTTAGAATTTATTAAGGGACATTTACTGGCTATATAAGCCTTGGATTTTTTAAACATATTTTTAAATACTTCATTATCGAAAGTTGTACATTTCTAAGGAATATACAGGATGAGATGAAAAAACTGGAACCAACTTCAGACTGCTGTCATTTTTAAACCAGTCTTCCGACAACTGTTAATATTATTCCAGTGGCAGCTCATTATATTGTTTACAAGCGTACAAAAGCATTTTGGTGAGAATTTTCCGGAAAAAAAGTTATTCGGTATGGAATTCATGCGTGATAGTGTGATATATTTATATTTGGCTGGAAAACCACAAGTGGCTAACGTCAGAGCACTCCAGCATTTAAATGTGAATAAATCTTTGTGTCTCGTACCATCGCTCGTTACCGCGATACTGGTAGCGTAGCCCGACGTCGAGGAAGTGGACGGAAGAAAACAACAACATCAGCAGAAACGGTTCGAAAAGTAAAGAAGCGACTTGATGGAAACCCGCGTCGCAGTGGCCGAAAAATGGCTCGTGGCCTGATTCGCAATATTCCATTAGGTAAATATTGAAAAATAAGCTCGGGGTAAAGCCATTGAAATTCCAAAAAGTGCAAGAAAGAAAATAGACTCAAAAGAGCTAAAGAGTTGCTTCGCTTGGCCGAAAGTGGTGAACTGCCGAATTTGGTTTTCTCCGATGAGAAAATTTTCGTTGTCCAGCAGTTTGTAAACACTAACAAACAAAATGATCGTGTTTACTTGCCAAAGAGACCAGCTGAAATGAGCACCTTCGGCTGGCCACCAAAACTCAAGCGCCGGCCATGGTGATGGTGTGGGCCGCCATAACAGCAAATGGTCGCTCTCCGCTCGTATTAATCGACAGTGGCATCAGAATAAATGCTGAATATTATCGCGAAAATATTCTGGAGGGTGTATTCAAACCTTGGGCACGCAAACATTTTGGCCGCAGACCTTGTACATTCCAACAGGACTCAGCACGCGCCCAATGGCCACCAAAATCTACGGATACCAATCCGTTAGACTATTGTGTCTGGAGTATTTTGGAAAGTGTCACCTCAAGCAAGCGCTTCGCCGGGAATGGACCAAAATACCACAGAGCAACATTCGGGCAGCGTGTGACGGTTTCATTGACCGTTTGAAGGCCATAATTCGTGCCAAAGGTGACCAATTCGAACAAATCTAAACTTATTCTAAAATTTCTTGCTATTTCCGACATGTTTTGCTTTCATTCAATAAAATATAAAAAAATAAAAATTATGAATTTTGACTTTGTTGCAGGTTTTCTATCTCCCCCTGTACGACTCAAGTCAAAATATATTTAAATGAAAGAAAAATCAGTTGGCAGAACAGACTTTTTTACTCTTGTTTGAAACCGAAGAATTCTTAAAAGATTCCTCAGCGACATCGTAGAAAAAAAATTTTGAAGGACACCCAGCAAAAATAATTTAAGAACTTTCTTACAAAAATGTGTTATTAAACGATTTCATGGCCGAAGAAATCGTGGAATCTCTAAAATATCTTTCAAGGTCATTTCGCTTATCGTATACTTTTTCAATATTTATTTATAAGTCGTGATTTTTTGAGAATATTTTGGGATATATGGCTAAAAACTATGGATTTCTTAAGAATGTTGAATAAAGAAACTCTCCGCTATATAAATCATGATGAATAAGAGTTTTCAAATGACTTTTTAAGAAAATTTCAAGTACTTATACTTCAAAGAATCTTTGATATTTTTTGAAAATCCTGGATTTTCTAATTTAAGGACATCCTGGGAAAATCGTATTCTTTTTTTTGAAATTTTCGAAATGTTTTGGATTTTTATACCCTACACCACAAGGTGGTCAGGGTATTATGTCTTTGTGCATTTGTTTGTAACAGGCAAAAAGGAAACGAGATAGACCCATAGTTCCTTTTGATGATCTGCATAGAATCACATTCTGAGTCGATTTATACATGTCCGTCCGTCTGTCTCTCCGTCTGTCCATGTATTTTTGTGAACAAAGTACAGTTTACATTTATTGCCCGATCCAGATGAAATTTTGCACAAAACATTTGTTTGGTCCAAGGACGAACCCTATTGAAATTGGAGATAATCTGTAAAATTTAAATATAGCTCCCATATATATCTACGTCCGATTTGCCTTTTATTGTGCACTAAACGTCTAATATTTGCCCAAATGGGATGAAATGTGGCACTTACGACCGAATTGAGTCTAGAAGATAGAATTTGGTGAATATCGGTTCAGATATAGTTATAGCTCCCATATATATTGTTCATCCGATTTGTTATATTTGTTACCCACACCGTAATATGCACTCCGTAACAAGGATATTCAGGAAAATATATGAAATACAGCTCAGAAACATCTTTTGCCAAATTTTATCAAGATCGGTTCAGATTTGGATATAGATCCCATATGTATCAAATGGGCAAAACAAGTCCGAATTTAAAAGAAACAAGTGCTTCGGCATATTTAGTCCTTTGAACTTTAAATTATAATTATAATGAAAGCGTGTATGATTGAATTCTCCCATAAAAGCTTTTAATTGTTATGTGGAGCTCTACTAAAAACAAAGTGGTGTAGGGTATCATAAAGTCGGTCCCGTCCGACTTTAAGACTTTCTTTACTGGTTTAAAAATATTTGCTGCTTCGTCATATATACAGTTTTCTGATCCTGAGATTTTTAAAATATAAGGAATAGTGAAAAGATGTGATATGACCTCTCTCATAGATACTCAAATTATTCAAATATAAGTACACTCCTTCTGGAACCTTCCTAAATAAATTGTAATATACGCCAAAAAATTTAATATAACTAAAGCAAAGGTTCATCTATTTTTAACACTAATTGTGATTGTATTTTATGCAAATTTAATATTTTTTCATAAGGTGGACTGATATTGCACATTTCCCAAAATATTGACCCTAAAACTTAAATAGTTTGGAAGCTGTGGTAGAGTTAATATCAAAAGTACTTTAGGTTCCCAAAAAGTACTTTAGGTTCCCAATTTTCTAGAAGGATTTGATGGATCTTTTATTAGCCCGTAACCCTTTTTTGGCTATCCTTTTGACTAGAGTATTGTACAACCCTTAACTACTTCCAATTGCTTTTCAAAAAGAAATACTTTCTCTTTTATTGATTTCACTTTAATGCTGAACCGGAAGGGAGTGGCAACAACTAGTATTTAGAAACTCTTCTCTTTTTAATGGCCAACCAGAACAATAGACAACCAAAATACGAGATAATTGGAAATTGCGAAAAACGTAGAAGAAGATATCAATTAAAGGCAATAACAACTCCAGTACTAAAATCAACAAAAAAAAATACAGTAGCAATAAATGGACAACAATGAGTCACAATGGGAGCAACAACAAACGGCTGACCAAAAGCGGTGCAAGAAAACACCGCTCTCGAACGGAAGGAACAACAAAACTCCAAATCTGGTTTATGGGTCAGATAGGAAATCTGGTCCCTCTCTCTGTCTCTCTATCCTGGCTACTAAAATAATAATGTTTACATAGCAATTAAAAGCAAATAAAACAAAATTTATTGGGCAACCGAACAAAAAAAAAAAGAAAGAAAATAGATTTTCGAGGGACAGAGCGAGCGATATAGGGAACCGAGTTCTGGGTGGGTGAGACAAGGAAAGCAGGAAAACATTTCCATCGAAAGATCATGAATGCACTTTACATAATTCCGTTGAGAGCTGTGTGATCAGTGGCCAGTGATGAGCAATGAATTATTCGCCATGTGTGCCTGTGTGGGTGGATTGATAGATCCTGGTGGAGGACAGGAAATAAAAGGGAATTTGTTGTTTTCATGCCATTTCAGTTTTTGCCGCATATGGCTTTCTCTTTTTGGTTTATGCGACATATTGGAATGTCTTGGCCAAAAACAATTTTTCTGCTTAACAACTGTTGTTATCCTCGCTGTAATCCCAAGAAATGTAGTAACAACAAATTTAAGCCATAAATTGTCACAGCGGGTATTGTAATGTCTCGTGAAAAAATCCTTCAAGTTTATGTATCCTCGCTGATCCTGGCCGTTTTCCTGTGTCCTCGAGAAATCCAAGAACAACACAAAGCCATGTAAAACGCGAGATTTTATGATGCCTTGTAAACCGGCCAACGCTGAAACTCAATGCTAGTCCACGGCCCGAAATTCCCCGTAAAAATATTCATGAAAACATTTTTATGAAAAACAAGGGGATTACTGCAAGGATTTTATGACTAGGTATGCATGGATGGAGGGATATGCTTGCAACGGATTCCTTGTGTGTGTGTTTGAAGGTGAGAGAGTATGTAGCCATGGCTGAGAGCGCAGGTAAAACGACAACCTGCCCACGGCCAGGTAAGAATTTTGGCCAGCCAACATTTCTACGTTTTTCCTTGGAATTACGCGAAAATTTTCACCTGAGCTCGCCCTGGTATATAAGACCTTGCGACCTAACCAAGGTATGCTCAGTTAGCAATTGATCGTTCTCAAGACAACACAAGCAATTTTGAAGTGTAGAAGTTTTGTAAATTTTTGAATACCATCCATTCCATCAACGAAAAATAAAATTCAAAATGGGTTGCTGTTCATCTACCAATGCCAATGAAACACTTAATGGATATTACGCCGCCACTGCCCAGCAAAGACAAGGCTCCAAACGTAGCTACTCGAGCCGCATTAGCTCTGGCAGTTCGGGGGTGTCAAGTGCCTGCACTTCACCCTCACGCCGTAGCATTTTGAGCCGCAGCAGTACCGACTCCACACCAAATGGCCCCAAAGCCAAGACCAAGAATTTCACATTGACCCACAAGGATATACCCAGCAAAGCTTTGGAAATGTTATCGATTTGTGATGATTTCGGTGAAGTTGGACGCATGCAGAATAAATCCTATGGTTATTACTCCGAGTCGAGTTCTCCATCATCATCACCCTCCAAGGATTGCCTTAGACGTACCCAGGATACCAGCAGCTTGACATGTGAGGAACAGGCCGTGGCCGTTACACCCACTCCCAGCGATTTGGAAATGGAAATGTACATGATGTCCCATTCCCAGGGATTAATGCCCAAGACTTCATCGCCAATATTCCATAGACGTGATGTTACCTATGATGCGGTGGCCCAGGCCTCACCACCCTCCCAATCCTATCAAAAATGGTCCAATTATTTGCAATCTACCCCAGCCTATATGTTACACAATGTCACCAACATTCCCGAAGCCATTGCCGGACATTTCAGTCCTTTGGATTTCCCTGGATTCACCGATCTCGAAGATATGGAAAGTGCAGCCAAGAGATTCAAGGCCGACATCCACAAGTCAGCCATCTATGAAAGTGCCGAGGAAGATGAGGTATTTTATCAGAAACAAATACCCAGACCTTCCAATCTAACACACACCATCTCCACGGAACTGTAAGTCACAGACAGTCTCAGCGTGAGAGAGAGAGAGAGAAAACAGATTCCATCTTCATTGAACTTCCGCCCGGTTTCGGAAGTCCATGCAAGATGTTCAAATCATTAATGCCCCATGACGGCCCAAGGCCCAGGCAAAGCAACAGGTGTGCTGTAACAAAAAAAATACTTTCATAGGAATCACAAATGACGACTACTGAAACTCTCAAACTTTTGTAAAATATTTCAATATTTATTCAGAAAGACCAAAAGTTGCACAGGTTTCAACGATAAAAAATAACACAACATATCTTCATCAAGGAAAGCAAATGAAAACTCATACTTTTTCAAAAAAAGGAAAAAATTATCTATGGATTCATGGAATGAATTCAATGAAAAAAGTATTTGAGATTTTCGAAAAGAAAACCCCCTAATCATTCCCTCTAATTACATGCCAATATTTAATCAAATTAAATTAAAACAACAAATTGTGTATAAAATTGTAATTGTAGTTTTTAAGGTCTTAGAAAATAATCAAAATAAAATAAAAACCCAATTTTAAAAGAAACAACATTTCTTTACAAACATAATCATGCAAATGACTTTTTATTTAAATTATCTTAATTTGGGAAAATTACCAAAAAGATATTGGAAGGGGGAGGAGTGCCCATTAGCCCTGCTAATGTTTATTTTTTGCTTTGACAACAAATCGACAAGTTGAGTAATTTATTCTTATCACCACCACCACCACGACTACTCGGACAAAGTCATTATCAATGATTTTCATGGAGTTTTCCTTTTTCGAGGAGACGCCAAATGATTCAATGGCTGCTTGATAATTTTACCCAATTACTTGTCGCATTAGTCGTCTTCCCGCTGAAATGCTGGCAAATTTGTCAATTTATTTGTTAAAAATTAGTTTTACTTAATGACGAAATCATTAAGGGATTTTTATCTACTTGAAATCTCAATGAAGTGTGTTGAGAAGGTACAGGACATTAAAATAGAGAAAGGGATAATGAAATGCAAAGAAATTAGCAACAAAAGGCAGGGACTGAGACAGTCTGAACCAATTTTATATTCGGACGAAGAAATGAATTACATTAGGCGCCAACCCTATAAGATTTTCTTTATAAAAGAGCATAGACTAGATTCCTAAGAGAGCAATAAGTATATTATGGCAAAAGTTAAATAATTTACCCTTATAGGCTGAGATTAAAAATACTCCAAAAATCAAACTTTATAGTGCAGAGAAGTGCTACGGTTTTTGAAACTTCCAAAAAATTAGGTCTTTGAAAAAATCTCAACAAGTCAAACCAATAAAATCAGAAGAATCCTATGTTAAAAGTCCCAGGGACACTTCAAAATATTAGAAGTTTTCCAAAGAAAATTTAGAAATACGATTTTCTTAGCCATGAATTAGTCCAAACATTTTTTCGGAAACCCAAGATCTTGACTGAAAATTTCACGATTTTTTGTACAAAAATGTCTTGTACGCAAGTTTTTAATCCGCGATTTATAATTCATATCCAACAATAGTCAAAAAATCCTTAAGCAATATTTTAAGGAATCCACATTTCTAATGAACCTGACAAAATCTTGAAAATGCAAAAAAAAACACTATTCCTTATAATAAAAACCCTGAAAATTATTTAAATATATATATATATATATATATATATATATATATATATATATATATATATATATATATATATATATATATATATATATATATATATATATATATATATATATATATATACATATATATATATATATGTATATATATATATATATATATATATATATATATATATATATATATATATATATATATATATATATATATATATATATATATATATATATATATATATATATATATATATATATATATATATATATATATATATATATATATATATATATATATATCTATACATATTTTGCTATATATCCAATTTGTTGGATGTTAACATCAATGTTAAGATCAGAAGTAACCTTGTCATGGCTTTGTTATTATGCCGGGATTTAAAATATTCGCGGTTTAATTTAAAATTTTGAATTTTTTCAACACAAAAGATATGGTCCACTTTACCCGCTAAATATTATCCGATGACCACCCAAATAGGTAGGCTTCTTTCCCGCCCTAAACTATAGCTACATGCGAAGTTCCGCGTCGATTGGTCTATAATTGCGACCTGTATAGCTACTACAAAATCCGACATTTTTTCAGTTTTTGGTCCACTTCGACCCCTAAATATTATGCGATCATCTCCAAAAGAAACAGGGTTCTATTCTGACCCACGTTTCTAATGTACCAGGAAGATTATTGAGATTGCCAAAACAAAATCCAGTATTTCTTGCCATTAAATCCTTGAAATGTATTAAAAAATCCAAGTTTTTGATTTTTTTAATTTCATGATTTTTGGAAAATATTCGAAAAAAAACTCTATTATTGGCCATTAAATCCTTCAAAAATATTTTAAAATTTCTCGACTTTTGGTCAGTTGACTAACAGCCTAATGAAAATAACGATTTTCTATTACTTTACATTATTTTATTTTAATTTCGAAATGTCGGATTTTTTTAAACGTATATTAAATATTGGCTATTCTTTGTCATGAGGTCCTTGAAAAATATTTTATGAAATCTACAATTCTTTTAAAATATTCTTTTTAAAAATATTTAAAAAATCAGCGATAGCTGAAGAGTCCTTTATAAAAACGTTTCAGCAGTTGATTTTTGTCCAGAAAGGCTTTATTAACATTTTTCAAAATCCATCTGAAAATTCTTGAAAATATTAGAGAAAGCCATGATTCTTGGCAATAATGTCCTTGAAAATTACAAAAAAAAAAGTCCTTTCGCATGTACTCCATGATTCTTAGCCATTAAATCGTTAAAGCATTCAAAAAGTCTCACGAAAATTGAAAATGGAAAATATTTAACAAAAACCATTAGAATAAAGAAATTTAAATAAATATACAATTGAAAATTTAAAAAATATACATTATTTAAATATAGCCATTTTCATGAAAAAAAAATCTTAAAAAGCCATGAACTCCTTAGAAAAATTGCAACGAAATTCACGTTTCTTGGCCACGAAGTCTGCACAATTTATGTAGACGAGAGTTCTTCAACAAATATATAGGGATAAATCCTTTATTTTCATAATTAAGTCCTTGAACATGTGTTAAATAAGTTCACGATTATTGTCCAAAAAGTTCTTAAAAAATATACACTAATAATGTCAGTAGGTCCATAATAAATATGTAAAGAAATCCATAGCCTGGCAAAAAAAAAAACTAAAAAATATACATAAATTCACAATTCACATTTCTTGAAAATATTCTTAAAAATCCAAAATTTTTGGTCTTGGCCCAATATCTTTGAAAAATATTTCAAGAAATCGACAAGTTTTGGTCATAAAGTTTTAAAAATGTTTTCTAAAGTCTAAGATTTTATAAAGCAAAATTCTTCAAAATATATTAAAAACTTCCCGATTCATGGCAATGGAGTTCTTGAAAATTTTGCTTAAAATCAATTTCTTTTTGGATTAGTGGTTCCTCAAAAAAATATTAGAGAAATACACGATTTTTGGCCTTAAAGTTTTTAAGAATTTCACGAATCATATTTAAAAAAAAAAAAACAAAAAAAAAATTAACGAATTTTGGTCAGGAAGTCCTTAAAAATATCTAATAAAATCTACGATTCTTGAGCAAAAAACAAGATTATTTTAAAGCCATAAATTCCCCCTAAAATATTCTTAAAATTCCAATAATGATCAGAAGTGAAGAGGTCACTTCTGGTCTCGCCAGGATTAAAGATATTCGCGGTTAATTGAAAATTTTCGTATTATCTTATATAAAAGTTAGGGCCTATTTCATATTTCCTGCTAAATATTGTCCGATGAACATCAAAATTGGAAGGCTTCTACCCAGCTCTAAACTCGTAACTCCATGCTAAATTTCGTGTCGATTGGTCTGTAATTGTGGCTCGTAGATCCACTGAAAAAATCAGGAAAATATTCTGTTTTTGGTCCATTTTAACTCCTAAATATTTTGCGATCATCTCCAAAAACAATGGATTCTATTTTGACCCTAACCCAACCCATATTTCTCTCAATTTCGTGAGGATCGAGCCATAATTGCGACCTGCATCTTGATTACAAATTAACATGAACAGTCCAAAAAGTTCACGTTTTATTGAGTTTAAGAAGAAATGTGAAAAATCCAAAATTTTATGTTGGTACTTCTAGAACAAAAGAATGAAATATGGGAATTTCGGAGGAAATGTCGATATCAAACGGAGAAGTTCGATATTCACCTATGATCTCGAATTTAATCAAACAGAATCGCTGACTTGTTTCGTACTTATCAACATTTTGACCCGTTGTAGGGGAGGCATCAAAAAGAGTTGGCCGATATCCACCATCTTCAAATCACACCTTGGGTTAGTAGAAATATTGGAATGTTTGAAGTTTAGAATGAGTCAGCTGCTTGTTTCGAATATAATAGAGATATAATTATTTGGACCTGTTGTGTGGGAGTTACCAGAAGGAGTTGTGCGATATATTTCGTCTTCACACAAGACCTTGGGTTAATAAAATTATTGAAATGTGTGAAATTTGAAGGCAATCGGACTCTTACATCACATTTTATAAGAATTGTAGTTATTTAAAATTTTGACCATTTGTGGGGGAGGTACTTAATGGAGTGGACCGATATTGTCCATTTTCGCACCTGATATACATATCAGGATTTGCAAAGTTGGACAAAATCGGATAATCCTTTATCTTTCTGTGTTCTAAAGTATTTTTTTGAAAATGTCGAACTTTTGTAGTTGAGGTACCAGAAGCAGTTGACCTTTATTGTTCATCTCCGAGCTCGATCTAAGTTTAATAATAATATTACGGTGTACAAAGTTTGAACCAAATCCGATACTCCCTTTGGGAGTTATCGTACGCACCAAAAAGCCAGAGAGACAGACAGGTGGACGGATGGACATCGCTAGATCGTCTCCAAATGTCCTGAAACGCATTTGGTTTAAATCCGTTACTTAGATATGTGCCTCTTCTTGGCCGTATCAAATGATATAACCCTACTGTAGCCACATGGTTGGGGTATACAAATGTTTTGTCAGGGAGGTTCCAGAAGAACTGAACCGATATTGCCCATCTCCGAATTCGGTACCCACCATACAGATAGAGGCACATCGCAAAATCGACTCCAAATGTCCTGAAACGAATTTGGCCCAAAGAGGCCTAGGATCTGAAACGTTATTTCGATGATACACATTTTGGCCGTATCAAATGATATATACCCTCTGTAGCCATATGACTGAGGGTGTAGAAATCAAGAGCTGAAAATTGGCCTTGAAAGTATGTAAATCTCATAGTTTTTGATGTTTGCTTTAAATTCACTGACCTCCTAATAAAAAAATAGAGCTACTCGTCTAAAGTAGTCCCACACACTAGAAAATTTTAAATAGCAGACGGTTTTGAAATAACACAATGCCATTTATCCCAAAATGGATTTATGATTATTAATATCTCAATCATATTTTAAACGTCAGTACTATATTAAAACTTATTTTATAAACCGAATTATGAAAACCCATCTCACAAAAATTCAACTCTAGTGAAATAGAGTTTCTTAAACGATTTGACAATATCCAAATTACTCCATTACCAAAAATCCCTTTTTCAAAATGGCATTGAGTTCCAAGGATTTGTTCTCTGCATCCTTCAGAGAAACGGTGAATTTAGCACGTGATTGAAGTACGTGACAAAAATAATTTTAACAAATTTTCACAACGCAACGGACGTAACGAACGAACATAAAATGAACTATCACCTCATAACCCAAAGACATAACAGACTCAGTCATTTTGAATATAACCACCGGTTGGATGAATGGAAATTGTTTCGAATGTCATTCTCACCTTTAGGGGCAAGGAGGCAACTCCATAAATGTGTTACACCTAAAGGGCCACAAGTCATGCTGTGTGCCGTTGCAACCAACCCAGACAGCTAACATATGGTGAACATCTTGTGTGGATGGATGGTGGCATGGAATGGCACAAAACCCTACATACATATGCATAAGTAACCTGTGATTTTCTTACGTCTGCTGTCTGCCAGCCATGGCATGTAATCCAAAAGACTTGAAGGAATATATTCAAAGTTTTCTTCAATTTGACAATTTCCAAATTGAGAAGAATATCCAAAATTACTTGCAAACAAATCCAAATTGTTTAAATCACTTTTGAGTATTCTCCGCGTAATTGAATAATTTATGCATGATTTCGAAAAATTTGGTTTAGCTCTTTAAAAATGTGTTAATTTCAAAAGTTTTCATAAAATATTCAAAAAATTTATCGCATTCAATTAGTTTGGCATCTTTCCCGCCTCAGCTCGTGTTTGAATGTTCGCACATTCAAGATAAACAATTGAAAACGATTATAGCGAGAATACACTTGTCTAATTCAAAATCAATAAACAATCGCCGAAAATTAATTCATGTTTTTATGGCCAATTAAAATTTAATTACATCGACCGTGTTTACATGTTCGCAAGGCAAATAGAGTGAAGAGGGCAGTGTTCTTGTAAAATTTCGTTGTCGAAATGATGCTATATTTGAAAATTATAAAGGCGATTTAGAACAATTGCAGAATTTTAAATGTGTATAAAAATTACACATAATTGAATACAATTATTTAAATTTACAGCTTCTGGTTTAGCAATTGTCGTCAGGAAAAATGGTTTTTAGAACGAAAATAGCGTCAATATGGGAACGGGGTTCGTGAAAATCCATTATTGGAGAGGTGATTTTTATACCCTACACCACAAGGTGGTCAGGGTATTATGTCTTTGTGCATTTGTTTGTAACAGGCAAAAGGAAACGAGATAGACCCATAGTTCCTTTTGATGATCTGCATAGAATCACATTCTGAGTCGATTTATGCATGTCCGTCCGTCCGTCTGTCCATCTATTTTTGTAAACAAAGTACAGTTCGCATTTATTGCCCTATCCAGATAAAATTTTGCACAAATAATTTGTTTGGCCCACGGACGAACCCTATTGAAATTGGAGATAATCGGATCAGATTTAGATATAGCTTCTATATATATCATCGCCGGATTTGCCTTTTATTGTGCACCAAACGTGTAATATCAGTCCGAATAGTATGGAATTTTGCAAGTACGATCAGATTGTACCTGAAAGTAAGTATGCCAAATTTGAAATCGGTTCAGATATAGCAATAGCTCCCATATATATTGCTCATCCGATTTGTTATTTTGTCCTCCGCAGCCGTAATGTACACTCCGTAACAACAATATTTGGGGAAATATATCAAATACACCTCAGAAATACATTTTCTAAATTTTATCGCGATCGGTTCAGATTTGGATAAAGCTTCCATATATAACTTCGTCCGATTTACCTTTTATTGTGCACCAAACGTCTAATATTTGTCCAAATGGGAATGGAATTTGGCACTTACGACCGAATTGAGTCTAGAAGCTAGTATGTCAAATTTGGTGAAGATCGGTTCAGATATAGCTATAGCTCCCATATATATTGTTTATCCGATTTCTTATATTTGTTACCCACAGCCGTAATTTGCACTCCGTAACAACGATATTCAGGGAAATATATCAAATACAGCTCAGAAATATCTTTGCCAAATTTTATCCATATCAGTTCCGATTTGGATATAGCTCCCATATATATCTTTATCCGATTTGAAATTAATTGTGCACCAACTGGGCAATACAAGTCCGAATTTAAAAGATACAAATGCTTCGGCATATTTTGTCCTTTGAACTTTAAATTATAATTATAATCATTGCGTGTATGATTGAATTCTCCCATTAAAACGTTTAATTGTTATGCGGAGCTTTACTAAATTAGCAAAGAGGTGTAGGGTATCATAAAGTCGGCCCCGCCCGACTTAAAGACTTTCTTTACTGGCTTCAAATTGATATTAGACAGACGAATGGGCGAATTGAAAGACTAGAATCGAAAGGTCGAATTTCCTGCAGCATTCTTCAGAAAAAGGGGACTTCTAATATGCGAAGCTTTTTATACCCTCTACCACATTGTGGTCAGGGTAGTATGTCTTTATACATTTGTTTATAACAGGCAGAAGGAAATGAGATAGACCCATAGTTACTTTTTGTTGAGAATCGGTTCAAATTTTGATACAGCTCCCATATATATTTTTATCCGATATCAGGTTTATTGTGCACCAAATGGCTAATGTCAATCCAAATGAACTGAACCCTCGCAATTCCGACGGAATGCATCCTAGAAACAATTACTTCAGATTTAATGAAAATCGGGAGCTATAGCTCCCATATATATGTTTCATTCAATTTGGGGCCTTAAGTCCCTCACATGAATGGAAAGTGCCTAAAATGATGTCAAGATCGGTTCAGATTTAGATATAGGTTCAAGGATGGTTCATTCGACTTGGGGGTTTAAGTCCCTCACATGCGTAATATGCACTCCACAACAAGGATATTTGATACTGGACATCAGATACAGCTCGAAAATACCTCTGCCAAATTTTATCGAAATGGGTGCAGATATTTATATACCTTTAATTTAAATCTTTATCCGATTTTCCGGTTATTGTCCACAACATATTTAATATCTTTCAAATTGGAGAGATTTTTTCATATTCTGCCGAATTTTTCCATTTGGTGAAACTCTCTAATGCTCCAATAAATATTTTTTATACCCTCAGCCATGTGGCTATATGTGGCAAAACGTGCCTCATCGAAATAGCGATTTTAGACCCTAAGTCTCTTTGGACCAAATTCGTTTCAGGACATTTGGAGTCGATCTAGCAATGTCCGTCCGTCGGTCCATCTGTCTATCTGGCTGGTGCGCACGGTAACTCTCGAATGAAGTATCCGATTTGGTCCAAACTTGTTACAACGTAATGCTATTATCAAACTTAGATCGAGTTCGGAGATGGGCAATAACGGCCCACTCCTTTTGAATTTCCACGAACCTCATAAATAGCGAAATCAACATCCGATTCCATTCCAGACATGGTACATCTAAAATATTATCATCAACACAAAATCTATTATAAAGATGTACAGATCGGACAATTTCTTGTGATACCTCCCCCACATAGGGTTCAAGACTTTTGGAAAACAAAAACGCTCAAAGAAAGCGAAATAAGTATCCAAATCTCTTCAAAATAAGTATCCAAATTTCACACATCTAAATATTTTTGCTAACGCAAGATCTGTTGTAAAGATGGTATATATCTGCCAACCCCTTCTGGTACCTCACCCACAAAGGGTCACAATTGCCAATACTTATATCTGTCATAAATTGCGAAACAACAACTAAGGTCAGATACGAAATGGACAGCATTAGCCAACTGTTTCGGAACCTTCCTTATATAGGATCTTAATCATAACTCAAGGTTGGGGTTATACATCTGTCGGCAAAACCGACTGATACTATTTTTCTTGTTTTCAATAAATGTTTGTTTTCAGAAGCGACTCAGAGCTTCAAAAAGATCGAACGACTTCATCTGCCGATTCGGAACTCTATCAAAACTGGCTCGACCCCATAGCCCTGGTGTTTCCGTTAAGTTTCGAACCCATTCAAGGTATTTGTGTTAATGATGTATATTTTAAATACATACCAAATTGTAACAACAACTACAATTATACAAGGAGTACAAAAGTGGCAAATATTGGTCGCAAATGGCTGTCGGACGTAATACCAATAAATATTTTGTATAAGAAGATTACTTAAAATTACAAAAGAAGAATACTTTTCCTCCGGCATGAAATTTCTAAAGTGTCTTCCATTGTTCAAAGCTTGAACGCCTCAAAGTGTGGAAAGTGGCAGCGCACAGGTGTGCACACTCGCCTACTGAAAGGTGGGCAACAATTATGGATTTATTAAACAATTGGCGAGTGTGGTTCAATATTAAACAATCAGCTAAATCTTCGCATAGTGGTTGCGATTTAATTTTTTTCGGAATTTCCATTGCAACATATGTTGCCACAAATTGCACATTCCTCCCTAAGTTTATTTGCGAAATTGTATCTCCATTGAATTGCAATGGATTGCGGTTGCGGATGAAGGGAATTATGGAATACAATAAAATGGGATGGTACATGGGCTGGCAAGTTGTTGCGCACATTGTGTCACAAATCAGATTGTCAGTCGCACCTCCAATATAAATAGGTCAGCTAATGGCATTGATCCGAAATTTAAGTAGCTCGTAATACTCCATGCTTTGCATTGGACTACTTGCACTACTACGTTTAGTGTGTGCCATTGATCCATTGACCGACCATTTATGTAAACCACTACTACACCGGGATTGAGATTATTTTTTGCAGAAATATTCTTAAATCGGCCATTATGAAGTATTACACGGACTTACGTGAAGTGAACAAACATGGAGAACAAAACTATTTGCGGTTGCGGTAAATCCTTTTGATTTAAGGAAAACGAAAAAAAAACATATCCTCAACGGAGAAGAGAAAAAATAATCCATTTTATGGATTTTCCAAGCAAATCGTTGTTGTCACCACCATCATCATCATCACCGTCGACATAGCCTTATCATCCTCAACAACGTTGACATCCTCGTCATCGATATGCAAAGATATGACAACATTTCTCTCTCTCTCTCTCGACCTCTCTTTGCAGGGCAAACAAGTCTGTGGCGTTGATGTAAGGATAACATTGTTCCACAACAAAGCAATGAACGGGAGATTTGGTGACAGTCTTTGTGTCTATGAAGAGCTAGTTGTGATATCGAGATGATGTGTTTTTCTTTGTTGTTGCTGGTGTTATTTCTGTTTGCTGTTTGGGTGGAAACGGAAAAACCCTGATGTGACAAAAGACAAACTGGCTTAAAAACATTTTATCTTTCGTTTTTCCTTTGGCAAAACTAAATCCCCCCGCGACGGCTTTAGCCAAATGCAAGATTACCAACAACAAGTTCTACAACGTTCAGAACATAAGGTGGTATGGCATGCGTTTGATGGTGAATGACCAACATCAAGGCACAGTGGTTATGAGGGTAGTGGAAGAAAATGGGAAGGAAAAATAAAATAAGAGTTTCAAAATAAACCACATACTTTCTTAAATATTTTTTAAATAATTCATAAATAACCCATCCCGAAACCATTTTTATACCCTCAGAGGGTATATATAATTTGATACAGTTTTAGATTCTAGGTCTCTTTATACCAAATCCGTTTCAGGGCATTTGCAGTTGATCTAATGATGTCCGTCCATCCGGCTGTCTGGCTGGTTGGTGCGCAAGATAATTGTCAGATAATATTGTCAAAGTTAGATGGAGTTCGGAGATGGGCAATATCGGTCCACTCCTGCTGGTACCTCCCCCGCAAAAGGTCGAAATTTTCAAAAAAAAAAAAACATTATACTTGAAAGAAGGAGAAAAGATAATCCGATTTTGATTCAGCCTTGAATAATCCTAATATCAGTATCAGTGCTAGGTGCGGTGCTAAAATGGACAACATCGGTCCACTCCTTCAAGTACCATCCCCTCAAGGGGTCAACATTTTGAATAATTATATATCTTATAATATGAGACGTAAGAGTACGACCGTCTTTAATTTACACACATTACAATATTTGTATTAACCGAAGGTCTGGTGTGAAGATGGAATATGTTGCTTCACTCCTTCTGGTACCTACCCCATAAAGGCTAACAAATTTGAACAGCCTCGTAAAACGAGAAATAAGCTTCTGATTCTCTTCAAATTTCACACATCTCAATACTTCTACTAACAGAAGATTTGCTGTGAAGATAGGATATATATCGCTTCACTCTTTCTGGTACCTCGCCCACAAAGTGTCAACATTTTGAATATCCATGACGCTCATACAACGCGAATTTAACATCCGTTTCCATTGAGACTTGGCGCATCTTAATATTTCCATCAACACAAGATCTCTTATAACAAAAAAAAAAAAAAAAAAAAACACTCAAAGAAATGGAAATAAGCCTTCAACTATCTTCAGAGGTTATCTGGCTAGCATCCCTTTCAAGGGTTTCTATGGTTTAAATGTATGACACTTTCTTTCAAACGTCTTCTAATGATAATGAATAAGTCATAGGCCTTTCATGTGTATTCAACAAATTTAAACGTATTAGCCGGTTTTGCCAACAGATGTATACCTCAGCCAATGCTCGTTGTCGGGAGGTACCAGAAGAAGTGTTTCGATCTCTACCATCTTTATAATAGATCTTGTGTTGATGGAAATATTGAGATGAACCAAATCTGAATGAAATCGGATGAATATTAAAAATGTTGACCCTTTGTGGGGGAGGTACCAGAAGGGGTGAACCGATATATCCCATCTTTGCAGTAGATTTTGGGTTTATAAAAATATTGAGATGTGTGAAATTTGAAGACAATCAGAAGCTTACATCACATTTTATAAGAGTTGTAATTATTCAAAATTTTGACCCTTTGTGGGGGAGGTATTTGACCTAAAACTGACGCCATTTTTGCACCTGACCTAAAACTGACGCCAATATTATGTGATGGGTGAAATTTGAAGACAAACGGGCTCTTACACATTTTATAAGAGTAGTAATTATTCAAAATGTTGACCCTTTGTGGGGGAAGTACTTGATGAAGTGGACCGATATTGTCCATGTTCGCACCTGACGTAGGACTGAGGTAAATATTAGGATTTGCAAAGTTGATGCAAAATCGGATTGTCGTTTCTCTTTCTGTGTAGAAAATATATAGCTTTTTACAAATTCTACCTTTTGTGGGGGAGGTACCAGAAGAAGTGGACCGATATTGCCCATCTCCGAACTCGATCTAAGTTTGACAAAAATATTACGATGTACCAAGTTTGGACCAAATCGGATACTCCCTTCGAGAGTTATCGTGCCACCAGCCAGACAGACAGGACATCGCTAGATCGACTCCAAATGTACTGAAACGGATTTGGTCCAAAGAGATCTAGGTTCTAAAACTGTTTTTTTTTTTCGACTAGGCACGTTTTGACCGTATCAAATGATATATACAGGGTTGCCCATATTCGACGGACCTTTGGACCCATTCCAATCGACGAGGCTTGTCCGCAGGCAACATTCTTTGCGTCAATTGAATTTTGTACGGGAACAAATGCAAATCAATGCGAATAATCCGTTGTAAAGTGGACCGAGCCATGCCCAACTGCTGAGAACTGCGTTTTTGGGATGTTCTTGGGGACCTCTCTACACTGGCTCGTACGGCAGCGATATTCTCGGCCGATCGCCTTGGTCGACGCACTTCTCACATTTTTTACTGTTTTAGAAGCACGTTGAGTTTTCAAAATTTACTTCTTGTAAATTTCAACTATTTCAGAGCGCTCGCGTGGCGTGTATTGGTTCATGGTAAAAATCTGCTTGGACGGACGCTTCAAACGCGGTATGACATTAAGCGGTGTGGCATCTGTCAAAAGTTATGGCGTTGCCAGATGGGTCCGTCGAATATGGGCAACCCACCCTCTGTAACTATATGGCTGAGGGTATACAAATATCTTATCGATAGAACTCATATCGTAGGTCTTCTAAATCAGACCCTCTTCAGGCGTTCCTTAAGTAGAGGTCTTCCACATATCTTATGTGGAGATAGAGGCACCGCCGATGTTCCACAGAGAGATAGTCTTGCACAGGTAAACTGTCTTCTGAGGGCCGCCTGCTGCTCCTTCTTATTTAAAGGTCCCCACACAATTTGTCTCTGGCTGTAAGGGTTTCTTTGAATATAATTTCTCTCGCCGACTGCTATAGATAAGATTCTTTCACAGCACTTCTATAGCCAGGAGACTTACCATAGATCTAGCTAGAAGATCTCCTTAAAGATCTCTTCTTAAAGGTAGACATGGGTATTTTATAGACATAAACCCTTTCACAGAAAAAAAGGCTTTTATATATTTTTTGTAGGCAAAATTCCTTCCACATTTTTCGTATAGACAAAATACCTAATGTTGAGTACTCCTTACACGGTTTTTTTTAGATATATTGGCCTCCATGTGTCTTTTCAGGATAGGCTATCTTCTCCAGGTTTCATTCAAACAGAAGGTCTAATACAGAGCTCGTATACATGTTTTTCTCCGTGATAGAATAATTATTGGGGGGTTCTTTGAAGATTTTAATAAACCCGAACCACTGTGCTTATTTTGGACAAAGTTTCGTAGGGGTTTCTTGACATATCCTGCGGTTACATTGTCAACAATAATCCCGACGAAAAACATACATACAAACATATTTACCCAAAGAAACTTTGGCTGCACAACCAAACCAATCAATCGTCTGACTGTCGTTCGCTTAACGGTCAGCCCAAAAACACATGTCTGTCTCTCAGTCTGCCCATTGGTGGTATCAGTCTATGTTGTTTGACGAATATCTCTCAGGTCGGATATTTATTGCGAGATGGTGGAGATTACAGAATTAAATCGCACAGATTTATCAGAGGTTTCTATTAAGCATAGCGATTATGAATCAAAGAGAAAGAACTAAGAGAAAACAAAAGCCATGCACACACACACGACGGATAAAGGACGGAGGGATACTGGACAGGCTGTAGGCTTTTGTCTTGGGCCACAAAAATAGAAAAGAAAACAATGACAGATATTTTCCCGACATAAGTGTTTGGCGCGCACAAGAATGACCGACCACAGCAAATATTGTGAAAAAAGACAATTTTCAGTTTATTTTAGTGATCAAACACTTGAGTGCGGGACAATGAAACAAGTCGAGTGCTAGTACTTCAGTTGTTGAACAAATCCGCATCAAACAATTACCTACAAACATGGACGTGTGTGTGTGTGCGAATTCCTTCACAGGAAAACAGGAAGGAAATGCACACTCGTACCCACATGCTCTAATTTCAATACAAAATAAGGCAAGTGCTCTATTTTCTCAAGAGATTTTTAATCTGGTGGCAGAAGACAAGATTAAAAAGATTATGTAGACCATCTTATTTTTATTGTTTTTTTTTTTTTTTTTTTTTTGTACCACAAAAACCGATCTAGTTGTTCTACTTGTTCTAGTTTTCCTCCTCTATTCCATTTTGCCGGATGGTGTTGGACAATTGATCTTAAATGTTTTTCAATGGCCTCATTATTTGATCTAAACGAACTAGTTCAGGCGATCGAGAGCAGAGGCTTATGTGGAGATTAGGTCGAGTGCGCATCTGTTGGCATCGCTTGCGGTGGCCCGAATTAAGATTATATGTAGCACTTACACTGACCAATTCATTACTTAAATTTATGTCAAATCTGTGAGGTTGAGGAAATGTGAAAAAGTACAGTTAACTTGTCATCGACTGTAACAGGTTAGAGGCAAGCGAGTGCAAGGTGATAAACAGGTGCTAAAGTTAAAGAAGTTGAATTCAATATTTATCGAATGACGGGATTTGAAATGTTGGTAAGAAAAGTTTTTGTGGGAATATGTGAATATAAATTTTATGGAAAGATAAACTTAAACATAAAAACAGAAGAGCTTCTAAAAAGGACTTCTATAAAGAGATAAGCTTCAAAAGTTATTTTATAGTGAGAAAACATGCAAAAGGTATTTTTCCCAAAAACAACCTTCTAAAATCGATTGTAGACAAGAGGTCTTTCAAAAGTTTATATAGAGCTAAGGTGCTTTTAAAGTATAGACAGAAAATACTGGAAAGGTTTCTACACACAAAAGACTTAAAAGAAATGCTACGTTCGAAAAAAATCTATGGGGCAGAAAAAAAGCGTCTTCTCTAGGCAACATATATCTAAGGATAAAGTGTATTAAAAGAAAGGAAAATACACCTTTCATGGAAAGGAGATCTTTAAACGCCTTCTTAAGATAGACTTTCAAAAGGTCATATTCACAGAGGAGACATTCAAAATACATTTTAAACAGAAAGTCCGTTTAAAAATTATTCTATAGATATATAACATTCAAATGATTTTCTGAAGATAATTTTCTTGTAAAATATTTCTGCAGACAGAAGGTCTTTAAAGGGTATTCCTCAAAGAGAAACCCTTCTAAAGGTCCCATTAAAAAGCCTTACATAAAAAAGACTTTACGAGTCTTTATATAGAAGATAGGTATTTGAAAGAGAGTTTAAAGGCAAAATTTCTTTAAAATATATTTTAAAGTCCATGCAGATGAATCTAAAAAGACGTTATCCAAGGAAACAACACCTTTTTCGGGGTTTCTTTAGAGTTGAAGCTTTCAAACGGCCTTTTAAAGAAAGTAGACCTTCACAAGGTGCTCTATAACGAAAATATAAATCAAAAAGTATTCTATTGGAAAAATACTATATAGAAGGAAACATAACTAATCTCTTTACGGACAGAAGTTTTTTGCTAGTTCTCCTATTGTCGAAAGACCTCTAAAAGTTCTTCAGACAGAAAGGTTGCCTATACATGGTGTGATAAAATAACTAAAAGTCAAAAGCCATAATTTTTATTTTTTTTTAATTTTATTGAATGAAGGCAATAAATGTCGGAAATTGCATCACATTTTAGAATAAATTTAGATTTGTTCGAATTGGTCGCCTTTGACACGAATTATGGCCTTCAAACGGCCAATGAAACAGTCACACGCTGCCCGAATGTTATTCTACGGTATTTTGGCCCATTCCCGGGGAAGCGCTTGCTTGAGGTGATCGACACTTTGGTATTTTTTAGTGCCAACCTTGCTTTCCAAAATACTCCAGATACAATACTCCAATGGATTAGTATCCGGAGATTTTGGTGGCCATTGTGCGCTGGAAATGAAGCAAGAACCTCATTTTGTAACCATTCTTGGGTGGCGGACCACACCATCACCATGGCCGGCGCTTGAGTTCCGGTGGCCAAGCGAAGGTGCACATTTTCAGCTGACCTCTTTGGCAAGTAAACACGATCATTTTGTTCGTTTACAAACTGCTGGACAACGAATGTTTTCTCATCGGAGAAAGCCGAAATCGGCAGTTCACCACTTTCGGCCAAGCAAAGCAACTCCTAAGCTCCTTTGAGTCTATGTTCTATCTGTTTGCGTTGAAAGTTCTTGCACTTTTTTGGAAATTCAATGGCTTACCTCGAGCTCATTTTTCAATATTTGCCGAATGGAATATTGCGATTCGTTCAGCTCACGAGCCATTTTTCGGCCAATGCGACGCGGATTTCGATCAAGTCGCTTCTTTACTTTTCGAACCATTCCTGCTGATGTTGCTTTTTCTTCCGTCCATTTCCTTGACGTAGGGCTACACTACCAGTATCACGGTAACGAGCTATGGTACGAGACACAAAAGATTTATTCACATTTAAATGCTGGAATGCTCTAACGATAGCCACTTGTGATTTTCCAGCCAAATATAAATAATTACGAATGACTTTTTTCTGGAAAATTCTCACCAAAATGCTTTTGTTCGCTTGTAATTAATATAATGAGCTGTCACTCGAATAATTTTACAAGCTGTCGGACAAGTGGCTTAGAAATTATAACCGCCTGAAGTTGGTTGCAGTTTTTGTAAGTATAAGGCCTTAAAATCTCTTCTATATTTTAAAAAAAGTTCTTCTAAAAATGCTTCCAAATTTTCTTTTATCGGCAGAAAAAATTTATAGTATCTGCATTTTGTAATTGGACGATTTTAGAAGCCTTTCTGTAAAAATGACTTTCACAGGGAATTAACTGGATAGGATATATTCAGCAGATGTCCCTAAGATAGGAAATCTTCCATCCATGGTTGGAAAACTGTTAATGATGAAAATATCTTCTAATTCTTAAGACATTTGCCGGGCCCTCCATGAATATAACGTCCTATATGTTACAATAAAGAAAAGAAAGACGTTAAGTTCAGATGGTCCAAGTTTTCTAAACTCCATACAAAGCGAAAACTTCACATGTGGTAAAATCGGTAATATTAAAAATCGCATATTTTTGAGAGAAGTTTATAATATAACTCCGCAAAGACTCCGAAATATTTAATCACAGATGCATTGTCTAAAAAATTTTGGCCGGAACCTTCAAAATACAGAAAATCAAGGCCTAAACTGATTTTTTGAGGAGCTAAACTACCACTCAGAACTGAAAATGCAAAATAAAGGTTAATTTGGATAGATATTGGAAGTTAATCTGTGGAAGGAGTTAATCTGTGCACAAAGAACCCAAAAGGTCAAATCGAGGCTAATTTGGTTGTAAATTGGCGCTGAATATTTCAAAGCGACAAAAATCTGGGGGTACACTCATATCGTGGCCCTAATAATTTACAAAGACTAAGAAGAGGTATAGTATCAAATCCCGTGCAAAACTTCAACACTCTATCTTTAATGGAGCGAGATCTATCGTTATTCCAACAAATGGACCAACGTACAATATGATAATAAATCTATATATATCTCCCAAGATGACAAAGAATGACAAATTTTATGTACCCCCATATTATGGTAGAGGCTGCAAAAAATCAATCAATTCTGTCAATTAATTGCGAAAATTCAATTCAAGACAATAAAAAAGCTATTGTCGAAAACGATTGCTCCCATGAAAGTTTCATTATTTTATAAGAAAAAAAAAATCTCTTTTATGTCATAGAACTTTGCGAGTCTAGGTATATCCCTCCTTGCATCTCTGTTTCCACTCAAGGTCATAGCACTACTGAAAAATAAATTAACTTAACTTTTGTATATGAAATATGAGCTGAATGTGCAATTTCTATTCGAATTGGTTTGCCGATTCAATGCTTTTTTTCTATATTTTTTGTAGACTAGATTGCCCAAGGAGGCAATTTCAGAAACACACAAAAAAAGCTAAACGAATTTTCGTATGAAACAAACAAACGGGCAAATGGATTGCACCGAAAACAATTGTTAACTTTTCCGCTTCGTTTCAATGCGACAAACAACAAATGCACTGAAGAAAAAGTTTTCGCCATTCAACATTGTTTTGAAGTGAAAAAAAACTAACTAACTAACATGGAGAAAGTTTTGGGAGATATGCAGCCATGTATTTGATACGAGGGCTGTATGAAAAGGGGAGGAATACAATTTAAAGAATAAAATATTTTTAGGGGTTCGAATTATAGTTAGATTAGAAAATAAGCTTTATTGGGGGATAAACATGAAATTGAAGTTAATCTCAAAATGTGAAAATTAGATAGGTATGCAGGGTGAGATAAAAAAATGCAACAAAGGCAAACGCCATAATTTTAAAATTTTATTGAATGAAAGCAAAAATGTCGGAAATAGCATCAAATTTTAGAATAAGTTTAGATTTGTTCGAATTGGTCACTTTTGGCACGAATTATGGCCTTTTGGCACGAATTTTGGTGGCTATTATGCGCTTTAGAAAATAAATTATAAAGCGAGGATCGTCATTTTGTAACCATTCTTGGGTGGCGCGTGCTAAGTGCGTTGGAGCTGGGTCCTGTTGGAATGTCCAATGTCTGCGGCCAAAATGTTTGCGTGCCCATTGCTTTAATACACCCTCCAGAATATGTTCGCGATAATATTCGGAATTTATTCTGATGCCACGGTCGATTAATACGAACGGAGAGCGACCACCGGCTGTTATGGCGGCCCACACCATCACAATGGCCGGCACTTGAGTTCTGGTGGCCAACCGAAGGTGCACATTTTCAGCTGACCTCTTTGGCAAGTAAACACGATCATTTTGTTTTGTTTACAATCTGCTGAACAACGAATGTTTTCTCATCGGAGAAAACCAAATTCCGCAGTTCACCACTTTCGGCCAAGCAACTCTTTAGTCTATTTTATTTCTGTTGCGGTGTAAGTTCTTGCACTTTTTGGAATTTCAATGGTTTTACCCCGAGTTAATTTTTCAATGGAATATTGCGATATGTTCAGCTCACAAGCCATTTTTCGACCACTGCGACGCTGGTTCCCATCAAGTCGCTTCTTTACTTTTCGAACCATTTCTGCTGATGTTGCTGTTTTCTTCCGTCCACTTCCTTGACATCGGGCTACGCTACCAGTATCACGGTAACGAGCGATGGTACGAGACACAAAAGATTTATTCACATTTAAGTGCTGGGGTGCTCTAGCGATAGCCACTTGTAGTTTTCCAGGCAAATATAAAGAAATCACACTATCACGCTTGAATTCCATCACGAATAACTTTTTTGCTAGAGAATTCTCACCAAAATACTTTTGTACGCTTGTAAACAATATAATGAGCTGTCACTGGAATAATTTAACAGCTGTCGGACAAGTGGATTGGAAATTTCAAATTTATTTTATTCTTTTTTTTTTTTTAAATCGAAATGACAAATCCTATTTTCAAAATAAAAATTAGGAATTTTATGTAATTTTAAGTTCTATTCCGTAAAATATATGTTTCTGCCGCTTGAATATCTTTATTTTGAAATTTATTTTCATTGTTGTAGTTATATTTAAAATTTCGCATTTCAAGTTATATTTTAATAATTTACTTTCAACCCCTCGTGCGTGGCTTTGTACTGCACTTGAGAACTATCAAAACTTTTTTATTATTTACAACTCGGTACTTTCATGCCCAATACTTTTTTTCTGGCAATATGTAAATGACTTCGAAGGTTAACATGAAATAAATCTTATTTCTTGGAATAGCCAAAAAGGCAGGAATGCAACAATTGCCTTAACAATTTAAATTCAATTACTGAATATTTGTGTTAAATCTTTACACGTATATCTTTCCTGTGATTTATGTAAAAATTGAAAAACCTTTTATTTCACAATTGCGATATTAGTTGATAATGATTCGAAACTGGTACCATTTAGTATTATGTAAATAGATAATGTTTAAAACTTCAGATTTCGTGTGAGAATCAAGTTTGCAAAGTAAGATTGATATATGAAGGTGGTTTCAGAAAAGTGTAGTAAATGAAAGAACTGTACTTAATGGTACATAACTTGGAACCATTTGTTTTAGGGTGAACGGATGACGCTGGAATTTTTAAATTTTGTATTAGGGTCCCTGTTGAGTACTAAATAGTACTATATTTGGACAGTTTCGTATTGCATGAACAGATAGTGGTTGAAATCTGAAATTTGGTATTAGGGTGACTGTTCATGTGTAGCTTGGAAATATTGAGATGACGAAAATGCTGCATGGTACTATATTTGGTATTGGGTGAAGGGATAAAGATTAAATTCTGAAATTTTATATTTAGATAACTCTTGGTATCTGGAATTGAAATATGAATGTGGTTTGAGAATATGTACAATAATTGTACAAAAAGTACTAAATTTTATGTAATTAGGTATTGGGTGTTTAGTATACAGAGTGCGGTAAAAAACTGCAACAAAGTCAAAGGCCATAATTTTTACACTTTTATACTCTATAACACTATGTGTTGAGGGTATTATAAGTTTGATTGTTCCAAAAATTATGTAACACCTCGAACTATTGGTTTCCCACATAGGAAAATATAAATGGATCTTCCCATCTCGCCGAGCTGAGTCGATCTAGCTATGTATGTCCGTCCGTCCGTCTGTCCATGTTAATTTGTAATCAAGCTACAGGTCGCAATTATGGCCGGATTATCACGAAATTGAAAATGGAGGTGGGGTTAGGGTCAGAGTAGAACCCTATTGTTTTTGGAGATGATCGCAAAGTATATAGAGAATATAGGAAAAATACTTAATTTTGCAGTTGCTCTACAGGCCCCAATTATAGACCAATCGACGGAATTTTGCATGGAGTTAGAGTTTAGGACTGGTCAGAGGCGTACAAATTTGGATGGTCATCGGACCACATTTAGCGAGTAGACCAAAATTTTTTTTTGTAAAAAATACGTAATTTTTACTAAACCATGATTTTTTTCAATTTTTGTCATATTATATTGCAAGCGATTTTTTGAATTTAACTTAAAATTTGAATTGTAAATTTTTAAAGTTTTTCTACACTCCCTAACACCATATGTTGAAGGTATTATATACAGGTCGCAATTATCGTCCGATCCTCACGAAATTTTGCATGGGGTAGCGTTAGGGTGAGAAATAAAGCCGAATGTTATGGAGATTTAAATTAAGGGGTTCAAATGGACCAAAAAAAAAACATTTTCCTGATTTTACAGTAGCTCTATAGGAGAGAGAGTTAGGGACAGGAAAAAAGTCAGGCATATTGGATGAGCATTGGAGTGTATTTAGCTGTAAAATAGACAATAGCTTTTGTAATTTTTTCGAATACATAAAAACATGGCGGAGTGCGTAGATAAGGTTAACATCTGGGCGGGCCTCTATGTCATTATTTCAATATCGAAAACTTCCAAAATTTATTTGGATATAAGGGGGCTTCCAATATATTGTAGTGTTGTAGGGTATCACATGGTCGACCACGCACGTCTTTAGCCTTTGCTTACTTCTTTTAAATTGTATTGAAAGAAAGCAAAAAATGTCGGAAATAGCATCAAATTTTAGAATAAATTTAGATTTACTTGAATTTGTCACCTTGGGCCGGAATTACGGCCTTCAAACGGCCAATGGAACAGTCACACGCTGCACGCATGTTGCCCTGCAGTATTTTGGCGCATTCCCGCCGCAGCGCTTGCTAGAGGTGATCGATACTTTGGTATTTTTTAGTGCCATCCTTACTTTCTAAAATACTCCAGACACAAAAGTCCAACGGATTGGTATTCGGAGATTTTGATGGCCATTGTGCTCTGGAAATGAAGCGAGGAACCTCATTTTGTAACCATTGTTGGGTGGCGTATGCTGAGTCCTGTTGGAATGTCCAAGGTCTGCGGCTAAAATGTTTGCGTGCCCAAAGCTTTAAAACACCCCGTTATTATGACAGCCCACACCATCGCCATGACCGGCGCTTGAGTTCTGGTGGCCAACCGAAGGTGCACATTTTCAGCAGATCTCTTTGGCAAGTAAACACGATCATTTTGTTTGTTTACAAACTGCTGGACAACGAATGTTTTCTCGTCGGAGAAAACCAAATTCGGCAGTTTACCACTTTCGTCAAAGCGAAGCAACTCTTTAGCTCTTTTGAGTCTATTTTCTTTCTGTTGTGGTGTAAGTTCTTACACTTTTTGGAATTTCAATGCCGAATGGAATATTGCGATATGTTCAGCTCACGAGCCATTGCGACGCGGATTTCGGTTAAGTCACTTCTTTACTTTTCGAACCATTTCAGCTGATGTTACTGTTTTCTTTCGTCCACTTCCTTGACGTTAGGCTACTCTACAAGTATCACGGTAACGAGCGATGGTACGAGGTACAAAAGATTTATTTACATTTAAATGCTGAAATGCTCTAACGATAGCCACTTGTGGCTTTCCAGCCAAATATAAAGAAATCACACTATCACGCTTGAATTCCATTACGAATTGCTGAAAAAACATGTAGCCATATTAATACATTTTCCCAAAATATTTGCTCTGTTCCAGATCCGGTAAGAATCTAATGGCTTTGCAATTTGTGTCGATGACATAAAGGAAAAATCGGTTATCGTTACTTTTACATTCTTGCAATTCTGGAACAGATAAATTTTTTACCTAAACATATAAAAAGCAGTAACTTCGGACGGGCTGAACTTTCACCATTTCGAGGGAAATTGGAGATTTTCAAAAAATAAATAAAAAATTGAATCTTTTGAAAATCCTGTAAAATTCTTAAAAATACCGAATATGGGGACGCGGTCCTGCAAAGACAATTTACTGTCACAGTAAGTGTAAATACGAAATTTGAAACAGATCCGGTGAATAAAGTCCCTAAAATCATCAAAATGCCGAATATCGGGAGGTCCCGTTAAATAGTGTGAGGGGGGGGGGGGTGTGTCTATAACTAAACGTGGACCTGTATAGCACACTTTCAATACCAAAAGTCCCGTAGACGAAACACACATTTGAGAAAAATTTCATCAGCCTTCTTCAGTTCGTTCGGAAGCTAGAGTGATTTCCCCAGACTTACAGACGGACGGTCAACGTTAAGTCGAGATAAAATTTGGTGAGGGGTATAAAAAGTTGTGGTAATGTGTTTGGTTGTTTGATTAAAAAATAAGTGTGTTTTGAATCCATTCCACAAAAATAAAATTAAAAATCCAACCAAACACTGAATAATACTCCGACAAAATACACTGTGTACGTGTCCGAATTTGAGTAACCTAAAATAAATATTCAAACAAATGCTGCTGCACAATTTTGAACAGCATCATTTAATATCTTCATAAAATGCTATACTTATGACACGTATTCAAACAAACAATAATATACAAACACACCACAAAGAACAAAGTCAATTTAGTATGTATGTGTGTATATTTGTACACAATATTGAATAGCAATATAATGCAAGCTGTAGAAAAAATCCGACCAATGGACCACAAAGTGCAATATCGAATAACAAATAGAAAAATGATTGATTATTTGTTTGTTCGTTCGTTTGTTTATTTTCGTTTTGAAATCGACGATTTATCACATCAATGTGCAAGCAGCATATATACCGACATAATGTTTCAATAATGACAATATGCCCAGCAGATAGCCACTAAAGTGGCAGTGCAGGGATTAATTCTATTAAATATGTATTTTAATCTAATAAATTTTAAACATTTAAGTAATGTTCGTACATTTTGCAATAAGCCTTCCAAAAATCGCACTCCTTCACCTTTTTCATGATCAGCCTGTCGAATGTCGAGATTCTAGTTTTAAAATTTGCTAAGGCTTACGTCAAGTGAAACAGGTACCCTCAACCAATGTTCGATTGTTGAAATATATTTTGACTTCTGTTATGATTATTCAAATTGTTGACCCTCTATGGGGTAGGTTCCGAAGGTATGGGCCAGTATTCTCCGTATCGGAGCTAAAAAATATGATATGAATATTGCGACGTGTCAATGAAAATTGCGGCCCTTTGTGGGTGAGGTACCAGAAGGGCTTCACAGATATATATCATCTCCACAAACCTCTTGTGTTATCAAAAATGTTTTTGTGTGTGAAATTAGAAGAGAGTTGGATGCTTATTTCTCTTTCTTTGAACGTTTTGTTTTTCAACGTCTCGAACCACATGTGGGGGAGGTACCAGAAGGAGTGCGCCGATAAATCAGATTTTAGTAGCAGATCTTGTGGTAATGGAAATAATGGGATGTGTGAAATATGAAGAGACCAGGATGCTTATTTTGGATATTATAATCGTTTTGGTTTTTCACAGCTTTGACCCTTTGTGGGGGAGGTACCAGAAGGAATGCTCCGATGTCTACCATCTTCATAACAGATCTGGTTTTGATGGACATATTAAAATGACCAAGTCTGAATGGAATCGAAAGTTAATTTCGCGTTTTACGAGCTTCATGCATATTCTATATTTTGACCGTTTGTGGGGGAGATACCAGAAGGAGTGGACCGATATATCCCATTTTCACAGCAGATCGTGTGTTAGTGGAAATAATGGGATGCGTGAAATATGAAGAGAACCGAATGCTTATTTCGAATTTACTGATCGTTTTGGCTATTCAAAATTTTGACCCTTTGCGAGGAAGGTACCAGAAGAAATGGTCCGATCTCTAGCATCTTTATAACAGATCTTGTGTTGATGGAAATACTGAGATGTACCAAGTCTGAATGGAATCGGATGTTAATTCCGCTTTATATGAGCTTCATGGATATTGAAATTTTGACCCTTTGTGGTGGAGGTACCAGAAGGAGTGGACCTATATATTCCATCTTCCCGGTAGATCTTGTGTTAATAAAAATAATGTGATGTGTGAAATTTGAAGACAATCGGACACTTATTTAAAATTTTATAAAAGTTATAGTTACTCGAAATTTGAGGGAGGTACTTGATATAGTGATTTCATTTTGTCCATTTTTACACCTGACCTCGCACTGCCGAAAATATTGTGATTTGCAAAGTTTGAACCAAATCGGATGATCTTTTCTCGTTGACCTTTGTGGGGTAGGTACCAGAAGAGGTGGACCAATATGTTCCATCTTCCCGGCAGATCTTGTGTTAATGAAAAAATTGTGATGTGTGAAATTTGAAGTCAATCGGGCTCTTATATCACATTTTATAAGAATTTTAATTATCCTATCCTTTCTCTTTCTGTGCAGTAAAATATTTTTCTTTTTTGAAAATGTCGACCTTTTGTGGAGGGAGGTACCAGAAGAATATTGCCCTTTTTCGAACTCGTTCTAAGTTTGACAATAATATTACGATTTAACAAGTTTAAATCAAATTGGATACTCCCTTTGAGAGTTATAGTGGCACCAGCCAGACAGACTCGAAATGTCCTGCAATGGATTTGGTCCAAAGAGACCTAGGGTCTAAAAACGTTATTTCGATACGTTTTGGCCGTATAAAATTATATATACCCTCTGTAGCCATAGATCTGAGGGTATAAAAAGTGGGGTAGGAAGAGAGAGTTAATTTAATGTGATACAGAATTTGTGACTTCATCTTGGGCGCCATGTATAAAGAGGGTAAAGGTATTAGGATGGCTAATCGAATGTGAGCCTGGGGTCTAAGGAGGTTATTTTGATGAGGCACGTTTTAACGCTCTCTAGCCATATGGCTGAGGGTATAAAAATTGAATAGATCGAACAACTCACTCTGTTACCTCCCCGGCAAGCGGTCAAAATTTGAAAATGCACAAATTACAGATATATTGAACGGAGTCCACGACTTAATTAAAACTTTGCCACCTAAGATCAATCCATATGTTTAGGGTAAATATTAATGTCGGCAAACCGCCTTATACTTTTTAACCTCCAACAAAACTCCCATTCTCTACTGAATCCATTTATATTTCGACTAACTACTCTCAATTGTTCAAAACGATATTCAGAGGAAACCAATCATTTCAACAAAAACAGATTTGCGAAGCATATTCTAGCTGATAGTTTAGCCGCAAAGTGCTTATCGAACAGCTTAAAAAAAACTATCAAAAATACATTTCGGTTTTTTGATGGCCTTTTTCCTCCCCCCACAGTTATCCTTAACTATCCGCTATGAAGAAATGTTTGATGGTTAGGCATGCCGAGACAAAGTAAACGCAAGAAAAAACAACCATAACCATAACGGAAGCATTTTACGTACCCCCTATTCCTCCCATTCTCCATCCATTGTCAGAAACAATAACACCCTACAGGAAGAGCGTCGTTTAATGGAGATAAAAAAACGCAAAAGAATGACGAGAATGTTGGGAGAAAGCATAACGTCCACTTAAATGGTACCATGGCATGACGTTTTTTTTTTTTTTTTGTTTGCTAAACATTGTCAAGGCTTTCAATGGGAGATGGATGATAGAAGGAACCAGAGGTATCTGTGTGAGAGTGCCCTTGGGGCATTTTCGAATAGACCACCGGAAACATGGAACACAGGCAGTTTTTTCGCATTGACTTTTCCCTGAACATTTTGCAAACTTATAGTTTTTTGTTTCAGTTTTTGCTTTTTTTTGGTGTCCTTTGATATCTTTTTGTCTCTAGTAAAGAAAAAACAGTGCGTGTGGTTGGCTTTGTTATCGAAAGTCAATAACTTTAAATTCTGTAATAGCTAAAAAAATTCTGTAATTCGATGGTGAAGGATGTTGTTGAAAATGGAAATATTTTTACTTGGTATCATAAAATATAATACAATTTATCTATGAGTTTCAGTAAGTTGATGGCCATAATATAAAATATAAATTTAGGTTCCTCACTTTTTTATGTTTATTCAGGTTTTTTATATAGTGTATACATAATTTGAAATATAAAGGATAGTTCATGTGGTAAGTTGGATTACGATTATTTTAATTTATTGAAATCGGAAAGTACGTCGTACATTGCTGGCAGCACAATTCAACAATTTTCGGCCACAGTCTGGGGCAGAAATTTCAAATGCAGGTTAGACTTCGTTTCGTGGATCAAAATCAAAAAATGGTTTTAGCTTCTTTGGCCAATTTTTTAACAAGTTAAAAAGTATCAGTCGGCTTTGTCGAAAGATGTATAACCTCATCCAATCTTCGATTTTTTAAATATATTTCGTAACGAATCTAAATAAAAACGGTCTATACAGGGTGATATGAAAAAACTGCAACCAATTTCAGACTACAGTCATATCTAAGCCGCTCGTCCGACAGCGGTTAAAATTATTCCAGTGCCAGTTAATTATATTGTTTACAAGCGTACAAAAGCATTTTGGTGAGAATTTTCCAGAAAAAAGCTATTCGTGATGGAATTCAAGCGGGATAGTGTGATTTCTTTATATTTGGCTGGAAACCCACAAGTGGCTATCGTTAGAGCACTCCAGCATTTAAATGTGAATAAATCTTTTGTGTCTCGTACCATCGCTCGTTGCCGTGATACTGGTAGCGTAGCCCGACGTCAAGGAAGTGGACAAAAGAAAATAGCAAAAGCAACGTCAGCAGAAATGGTTTAAAGAGTAAAGAAGAGACTTGACCGAAACCCGCATTGCAGTGAGATGAACATACCGCAATATTCCATTCGGCAGTTATTGAAAAATGAGCTCGGGATAAAGTCATTGAAATTCCAAAAAGTGCAAGAACTTACACCGCAACAGAAAGAAAATAGACTCAAAAGAGCTAAAGAACTGCCGATGAGAAAACATTCATTGTCCAGCAGTTTGTAAACAAACAAAATGATCATGTTTACTTGCCAAAGAGGTCAGCTGAAAATGTGAACCTTGGGTTGGCCACCAGAACTCAAGCGCCGGCCATGGTTGTGGTGTGGGCCGCCATTACAGTCGATGGTCGCTCTCCGATCGTATTTATTGGCCGTGGCATCAGAATAATTGCAGAATATTAAGCGAAAATATTCTGGGGGTGTAATTAATCCTTGAGCACGCAAACATTTTGGCCACAGACCTTGGACATTCCAACAGGACTCTGCACCATCGCACTCGGCATGCGCCACCCAAGAATGGTTACAAAATGAGGTTCCTCGCTTCATTTCCAGCGCACAATGGCCACCAAAATCTTCGTATACGAATCCGTTGGACTATTGAGTATGGATTATTTTGAAAAGCAAGGTTGGCACTAAAAAATACCAAAGTGTCGATCACCTCAAGCAAGCGTTTCGTCGGGAATTGGCCAAAATACCGCTGAACAACATTGTGGGGGAGGTACAAGAAGAATTGGACCGATATATCAGATGTTGAGTTAGTAAAAATTGATAGATGTATGCAATATGAAGAGAACCGGATGTTTATTTCGGATTTTATAATCGTTTTGATTATTCGAAACTTTGAGAATTTGTCGGGGGAAGTACAAGAAGGAATGGTCCGTTCTCTACCGTATTTATAACAGATCTTATGCTGATAAAAATATTGAGATGTGCCAAGTCTGAATGGAATCGGATGTCAATTTCACGTTTTATCGGCTTCATGCATTTCAAAAATTTAACCTTTTGTAGGTGAGGTACAAGAAGAATAGGAACGATTTATTCCATCTTTACACCAGATCTTTTTTAAGAGTTATAACTATTGAAAATTGCTTGATGGGACCGATATTATTATTTTTCGCACCTGACATAGCAGTGATGTAAATATAAGGATATGCAAAGTTGGATGTAAATCGGATTATCCTTTCTATGTCTGTGCCGTAGAATACTTTTTCTTAAAAAGTTCCACATTTTGTGGTGTTTGTACCAGAAAGAATATACCGATATTGCCCATCTCCGAACCCGATCTATATTTGAAATTAATATTACGATGTACCGAGTTTGGGCCAAATCGGATTCTCCTTTCCATAGTTATCGTGCGCAACATCCAGCCAGACAGACGGACGGACAGACATCGCGAGATCAACTTCAAATGTTCTGAAACGGATTTGACCCAAAGAGACCAAGGGTTATTTCGATGAGGCGCGTTTTAGCAAATTATATATACCCTCTGTAGCCATTTTACTGAAGGTTATAAAAATGCCATCAGTTTCGGTAAGTTCTCGTTAAGTTGGACACTCCAATCTGGGGTTTGGAAAATTTCAAGTGGATTTGATAGTAATCGTTTTGAAGATCCAAACACCAAAAGGTTTGGCTTGAGTTCTTAGGTCTTTATATACAATATTTTTGACCGGTGACACGGTAGGGCCAGCTACTGTCTGGATCTTATGTTTCTTAAGTATTTGTAAAAATACCAGTATCTCCACGATATGTTTGTACAACACACGTAAAGATGAGCTCGCAATGCGATGAGCTCGCAATGTCCAGCCTTGTACATAGATTAGTTCCTAGCGTTAAGGTTTCATATGCAGTGTGTAAGTAGAACAGGATTCACTCATAATAAGCCACTCAACAGCAACAGTCGTATTTCAATTTAAGTTATCTGCAGATACAAAAAGAATAACCTTCAGTAGATTTCTTCCTCTTGACAGCAAGAGAAGAATGCAGCCTGAATTTGCTTCTTGTCTGACCTTAGTTAATTGGTCCTGGCCTTAACACTTTGAAATTTGATATTGGTTGTCAAAATGGGTCATGTCGGTCCACTCTTTCATGTTTTAGAAGAAACTCGCGTGAAATCTGAAATAAGTCCTAGTTTTCCAAGTATCCACAAAATTCACTTTTGCTGACTGCATTGTGCGGGTGAGATGAAAAAACTGCAACCAACTTCATACCGCTGTCATTTCCAAGCCACTCGTCCGACAACTTTTAAAACTATTCCAGTAACAGCTCATTATTTTGTTTACAAGCGTACAAAAGCATTTTGGTGAGAATTTTCCAGAAAAAAAGTTATTCGTAGTCCGACGTAAAGGAAGTGGACAGAAGAAAACAGCAACATCAGCAGAAATGGTTCGAAAAGTAAAGAAAGTAATGAAATGGTTCGTCGCAGTGACCGTGATAGCTCTCCTCCTATTTATCGTCCGTGGCATCAGAATAAATGCCGAATATTATAGCGAAAATATTCTGGGGGGTGTATTAAAGCCTTGGGCATGCAAAAAATTCTAGCCGCAGACCTTGGACATTCCAACAGGTCTCAGAACCAATGCACTCAGCACGCGCCACCCAAGAATTGTTACAAAATGAGGTTCCTCGCTTCATTTCTAGCGCACCTCGCTTCATGACTACCAAAATCTCCAGATGTCAATCCGTTGGACTATTGTGTCTGGAGTATTTTGGAAAGCAAGGTGGGCACTAAAAAATACAAAAGTGTTTATCACCTTAAGCAAGGGGCTCGCCAGGAATGAGCCAAAATACCACAGAGCAACATTCGGGCAGCGTGTGATGGTTTCATTGACCGTTTGAAGGCCATAATTCGTGTCAAAAGTGAACAATTCGAACAAATCTAAACTTATTCTAAAATTTGATGCTATTTCCGACATTTTTTGCTTTCATTCAATAAAATTTACAAAAAAAAAATGTAAAAATTATGGCGTTTGACTTTGCTGCAGTTTTTTACCTCACCCTTTATAATGTTAATGACGATCCAGCCGCTCGAAACTGATAAATTATTTAAAGCACTTTAAACTATTTAAGTGATGACACTAGCGCCATGAGATTTTTCTAAACATTACAATTCTGATCAACTATCAAAGACTCGAACCCAACGTATGTCCCAAATTCTAATTGGTATTACCAATATTGGGACAAGATCATACCTAGCTACCTGCCTAACAGTCAATGCACAATCAATATTGTACCAAAACTAAACTCTGCCTCAACTTAATACAACCCTAACTTAATATTACTGTACTTAATTTAATATACCTATACCTGTCATCATATCGGTTACCCCTTTTTCTCACCTTTTTTTCAAAAACTATTGCCAACATCTTCCGCCCGTGGCCTTGTTCTCAAGTGAACTTCCTGATAATCATAAAATGAAAGCAAGAATACACTGAACGATTTAATCCGGACACGCGTCACCTCTTCGCTCTATTGTTTCCAACATTTCTGTCGTAAAACTGAAGAGGAACAAAAAAATCGGAAACAATGGCCAATGAAGAGTTGAGTGATTAATGCCAGACATTTTATCGATACAGGTGAAGCGAATGAGTCTAAGTATGTGTGTGTGTCTATTGTTTAACAATACCATCATTTTGCAATATAATGGATCGAAAATCATCCGACACCACCAGAGATGGGTGAGAATTTTGACACCAGAATGAACGACATTTTAACAAAACGAACGACATTGACGTAAATAGAAGAGATGGTCATTAAAACATCCACCCACTTCAGAAATTAAAAACTACACCAGCGACAGCAGTTCGAATATTAACATCAATAATACCCGAATTAAGGATGCAAGTGATGCACTTGTTTCAATTTATGTTTTTTGTTGGTGTTATTGTAAGGATTGCCAGTAGCTAAGCGCATAATGCTAACAGTCTTATGTTAAATGTAATGGGTAGGACCTTTTAAGATATTCTGAATAATAAATAGATCCTACCGAATTACAAGAAAATCGAACATTCATATCCAACTTTGTGCTAGCTTTCTGGTCGAGAGAAATATTTTGATGTAGCAAATTGTAAAGAATCGCTGACTTGTTTCGCAAGTAATGACAGATAAAAGTATTGAAATTTGTGAGCCTTTGTGGGTGAGGTAACAGAAGAGGTTCGCAGATACATATCACCTTCACAACAGATCTTGTGTTAGCAAAAATGTCTGTATGTGTGAAATCTGAAAAGAGTTTGATGTTTATTTCGCTTTCTTTGAGCGTTTTTTTTTTCGAAATCTTGAACACTATGTGGAGCAGGTTCTAAAAGGAATGATTGGATCTCTACCATATTTTTTACAGAACTTGCGTTGTTAAAAAGATTGAGATGTGCCAAGAATGAATGGAATCAGATAATCATTTCGCGTTTTATAAGCTTCTTGGATATTTAAAATTTTGACCCTTGGTGAGTTAGGTACCAGAAGATGTGAACCGATACATCCCATCTTTGCAGCAGATTTGGTATTAGTAGAATATGGGGATATGTGAAATATAATGAGAACCGGATAATTTTTCTTCGCATATTATGATCTTTTTGGTCATTCAAAAAGTTGACCTTTTGTGGGGGAGGTATCAGAAAGAATGGTCCGATCTCTACCATCTTTATAACAGACCTTGTATTGGTAGAAATATAAAGATGTGCGAAATTTGAAGACAATCCATGTTCACACCCGACCTATCACTTATACAAATACTGCAAATAACGGTTTTCGATCTGAGGTAAATTAATTTCTGTGAAAATGTCGACCTTTTGTGAGGGAGGTACTCGATCTGAGTTTGATACTAATATTACGATGTACCAAATCGGATACCCCCTTTGATCGGATACCTCCTGAACCGGATTTCTTCCAAAGAGACCTAGGGTCTAAACCGAGGCACGTTTAGGCCATATGGTTAAGGGTATACAAATCCATAAGGAAGTGTAAAATACAACAGCAAAAGAAGATTTATAAATACTGTTATCAAGAAAAGTCATGAGATCTCATACATTTTAAGAGTCAAAGACAAAAAAGGATAGTTTCGTCTATAGAGTTGATGGCAAAATTCTCGAATTTTTGTTTACCTTTTAATTGACAGTTGGTGTGTATATTAAATTACCTGTAAATAATAAAAGAAAAATATACATTAATTGTGGTTGAAAAAAATTCGCATTTAAAAAAACAACATTGATGACAATAAATTTTAAGATATATGTTTTAAGTCATTGCAATTTCAACGTTTAGCCAAATAATGTACATATTTTTTTATCTGTCATAAATTTTGTGCTATTGTTTTAAAAGTGTGAAAAATTAAATTGCTTTGAGAAAAATATTTATTCTCAGGTTATCAAAAATGTTTCTTTAATTAAAGATCTAAACAATTTTCGGTGGAAATTATATGAAATTTACACTTTTTTTAATTTCCAGACATAACACTGTGCAACGCAATAAATAATTACAGGAACAAGTTAAAAAGTATAAGTCGGTATTGCCGACAGATATATACCCGAAGCCTGCGTTAGATTATTTAAATATATTTTGGCTAGTATTACGATTATTCAAACGTTTGACCCTCTATGCAGCAGGTTCCGAAGGAATGGGTCAATTGTGTCCATTTCGTATTTTATGCGAAATCATAAATTCAGATAAATTTCATATTCATATCAGACTTCTTATTGAGAGAAATATTTGGGCATAGCAATTAGTAAAGAATTGCTGAATTGTTTCGAAAGTTATGACAGATAAAATTATTGAAAATTGTGACACTATGTGGGTGAGGTGCCAGAAGGGGTTCGAAGATATGTACAAATCTTGTGTTAGCAAAAATTTTTGTATGTTTGAAATTTGCAGAAAGTTGGATGCTTATTTATTTGAGTTTTTTTTTCCAAAATCTTGAACCCTATGTATGGGGGAGGTACCAGAAGAAATGGTTCGATTTATACCATCTTTATAACAGATCTTGTGTTGATAGAAATATTCAGATGTGCCAAGTCTAAATGGAATCGGATGTTAATTTGGCGTTTTATGAGCCACATGGGTATTCAAAATGTCGACATTTTGTGGGGGAGGTACCAGAAGGAGTGGACCGATATATTCAATGTTAACACCAGATCTTAGGTTTATAGAAATATTGGGGTGTGTGAAATTTTAAGACGTTTAGTTCCTTACATCACATTTTATAAGAGTTATAATTATTCAAAATTTTGACCCTTTGTGGTGGACGTACTTGATGGAGCGGACCGATATAGTCCATTTTCGAACCTGACCTAGCACTTACGCAAATATTAGGATTCGCAAAGTTGGAGCAAAATCGGATCATCCTTTTTCTTTCTGTGCAGAAAATATATTTTTTTGCAAATTTCGAACTTTTGTGGGGGAGGTACTTGATGGAGTGGACCGATATTGTCCATTTTTGCACCTGACCTTGCGCTGTTACAAATATTAGGATTTGCAGAGATGGGGCAAAATCGGATCATTCTTTCTCTTTCTGTGCAGAAAATATATTTTTTTGAAAATTTCGACCTTTTGTGGGGGAGGTACCAGAAGGAGAGGACCGATGTATTCCACCTTCACACCAGATATTACGCTAATACAATTATTGGGATGTGTGAAATTTGAAGACAATCGGACTCTTACTTCACGACTAGGCACGTTTTGACCGTATCAAATGATATATACCCTCTGTAGTCATATGGCTGAGGGTATAAAAACATAGTAGATTATGAAAGCAGAGCTAAACTTAGAAGTAACATATGTCGGAGTTTTAAAAGTTAACATCGCAAAGTAAACTAACTAGAAGGGATAAATGACCATACCCACAACTTGGGATTTTTTTTATACCCTCAGCCATATGACTACAAAGGGTATATACAATTTGATACGGCCAAAACGTGCCTCTTCGAAATAACGGTTTTAGATCTTAGGTCTCTTTGGACCAAATCCGTTTCAGGACATTTGGAGTCGATCTAGCGATGTCCGCCCGTCTGTCTGTCTGCTCCGACCTTGCAAATCCTAATTTTTGCGTGCGAAAATGGGCAGTATCGGTTCACTCCATCAAGTACGTCCCCCACAAAGGGTCAAAATTTTGAATAATTACAAATTTTATAAAATGTGATTTAAGAGTCCGATTGTCTTCAAATTGCACATATCTCAATATTTTTATCAATCCAAGGTCTGGCGTTAAGATGGAATATATCGGTCTGCTCCTTCTGGGACCTCAAAGGTCGAAATTTTTTTTCAAATTTTCAAAAAAATATATATTTTTTGCACTGAAAGAGAAAGGATAGTCCAATTTTGCTCCGACTTTGTAAATCCTAATATTTGGGTCAGTGCTACGTCAGGTGCGAAAATGGGCAATATCGGTCCACTCCATCAAGTACGTCCCCCATAAAGGGTCAACATTTTGCATAATTACAACTCCTATAAGATTTGATGAAAGAGTCCGATTGCCTTCAAATTTTACACATCTCAATAATTTTATGAACCCAAGGTCTGGTGTTAAGATTGAATATATCGTTCCACTTTTTTTGGTACCTCCACCTCAAAGGGTGCAAGTTTTGAATAAACAAAACGATCATGGAATCCGAAAAAAGTAAGTCAAAAAATATATTTAATTAATCGAACATTGGCTGAGAGCATACATCTGTCGGCTAAACCGAGAGAAACTTTTTAATTTGTTTCTTCTAAATTAGCTAAAATTTCATTTAAGTACATTCTGCAAAATTATTTGCCACGGAACTCCACTAATTGTTTCAGAATACATCAAATCTGAAAGTCTTACAACAAATTTATAAATATTGGTGCGGGGTATAACAAGGCTCAATTTTTAATATCGTGTAGCTACAAAGAGACAGGTAGATACTCTCCGACTTAAAATATTTAGGGCTACAAAATTAAAACTTAAATAAAACTCAGTCTTATGACTGATGAATCGAAAAGTAACACTTTGCAACAAATTTCAGCCATTTTCGACAATTTCAGGAAACGCCCAGTGGATTATGATAGTAAAGCTATAAATAGAAAACACATGTATCGGTGTTTTGAAAATTCTCCCTCTTCCACATTTTTTTTTTTTTTTTTTTTTTTTTTTTTTTGTTCGAATATTTTAACCCTGAAGCGAATGAGACCATTTTAAAATATGGTTAAAAATTTCTCTTAAACGGGATAGTAGCAAGCAAAATTGCTCTACAATTATTGCTTATAAAATTCTACAATGGGTTCCCGAATTCACCAAAAGTCAAAATCTTGCTTTAACGCCAGGAATTCATAAATATTAAATAAACATTTTAGGGTTTAAGTCCTACCCCATATAAGTTTATGCAAAAACCACCTACAGGGCACCATTTTAGAAGGATGATGCTAAATAAAATAATAATCTTCAATAAATTTTACTATAAATCAGCAATGAAAGGAAATCCCTTTTTATGTTATATATAAAGAAAATAATGGCATTAATGTTGCAAAAAACCCAAAAATCTCTTTTTTATCAGTTCCCATTTACTGAAGATATTATATACAGGTTTGATCCTCACCAAATTTTACATGGGGGAAGGCTCAGGGTCAGAATTAAAGTCTATTGCTTTTGAAGATGTACATTTCGGGATTAAAATTTTCCTGATTTTGCACTCGACCTACAGGTCACAATTGAAAACCAATCGACGCGGAATTTTACATGAGGAGAGAGTTAATGACAGGGAAGAAGTGTAGCATTTTAGATGTCAATTGGATTATTTTTAGCTGTAATATGAACTGCAACTTTTATGTGAAATTGTTTTGAATACCTTTCAGCACGACATAGATCGTAAATAAATAAATATATAAATATAGGGCAAATGCGGTCAAAAAAGCTAAGGGTAACATCTGGGCAGGGCTCTATGACATTAATTCAAAACCGAAATCTTCCAAAATTGATTTGGAAATAAGGGGACTTCCAACATATTAATCAATTTAAAATCAATTTGATATTGTTGGGTTTGTAGATCAAAACCTCATTAAATTTTCTGGTTCTAAGCTCGAACCTTTTTAAGGCCTTAAATGGGATGGTAACCATATCTATATCTATAAAAGAGGAAAATGTTTTTACGTTTTTACTTTCTACTCAAACTTCCCAAATTTATATTATTTTGAGTTCGGTACTAGCAAAAAATTACAATGCCGGTCCACATTTGGGCAAAAAACTCTCATATACAGATACGCCCTGATTTTAGTTATTGCGAGAGGTTTCGACGTATCTTTCAATCGATATGGCTTAAAAAGTCTTTTTTGGATTATTCGGGGGTAAAACAAAACCTTCTGAAAAAGTAACCCTTCCAATAACAATATTTACATTGGGATTGACTGGTCTAACCTCTGTCTTACAAATCAAACCTTTTTGAATTAAAAGGGGACACGGCTTGAATTTAGCTTCTTCAAATTTTAGTTCTTATAAAAGTTTGTTGTGTTTGCCAAGTATCCCGCTCTTTAAAATATTAATAAAGTTATTATCTACTTGTTTTCTATAATAACTTCTTATCATAAAATGAAAATCTACAGACATTATTATGCTAATAACTTGCAGACGAGAAGAAAAAGGGTTATGACGAGCCATTAAGATGGCGGTCTGTAATAAGCTCAATGAACTTGCGGGGAATTTATGTCTGAACTAACGACGTGACAAGTCATAAAATTTTAGAATCTCGTTGGTCTTCATTCAGTGAATGTCTAAATTTCCAAAATATATGTAATTTGTGCCAGATTATTTGGATATTCCCTATAATTAACCTACAATTAAAACCAAGACCTTGTTTGGACAAACAAAACCAAATCAACAACGGGGTTGAGTTAAAATAAATATTCCGATTTGAGTCTCTACTTGTAATAAATGCAATTAATAACATCCGGTTGTTGACATTTTGCGTATGTGTGAGTGTTGGTTATTTGCATATATGTGTCCTACCTGCCGGGTTAATTGAGCCATCTTCACATGCATCAACGTTTTGCCAGATATACAAAATGATGAATGAATTCGAATATCTATTTGCATAAAATTTACATTTCCCAAAAAATACAATCAGCAAAGTGTAGCAAAATCGAACAGCATCCAATATCCTTGGAATGAATGATTTCCATGGCGGGGAAATTTCAAAATTACATTTCAATGATGATGATGATGTGCGACGATGGCCTGACTAAAACTAAGCGAATGACCAACCAAATTCCCCAGAATACCAGAAATTTATTGCCTGATATTCTAATGAGAAAATCAATACCCCGCAGAATGGACGACTATACGAAAGTAAATTAGTTTTCCAACACGCACACACACACACCCAAATGCATCACAAAACTAATACCACTTACCCACACATACAAACATTGGTATGCTGTGTGTGTGTATTTTCTGAATGGGTTTTAGTGCATTTTTGGAAAAAAGGGGGAATATGAAAATTTCGTCGAATTGAATGACACGCACACCAGAAAAAAATATATTTTTGTTTGTTTGTTGTCCTCATAAAAATGTCCTTCTTCCTGTGACAATCTCTGTCCGCTTCGCCATTTAACCAATCGGGTAAAACACAAAATTTGTGTGTTCATCGAAAAAAAACCGTCATAAAGTTTGACATAAATTTTCATTTGGCTTAGCCATTAAGAAATGCATGACTGGCTGGCTGGAAGGATGCATGGATGTTTGAATGATTTGTGGGATATTGGGCGGGCAGGTAGGAAATAGCTGGCAAAATTGGGCCTTAAAACGAGTAGTTCTTTCTAATGGGAGATTTTTAGGCGATTCGTTTTTTTTTGTGGTGCTTCATATTTTCTTTCATTTCTGCATATGACGAAATACGGATGGATGTATTTATGTACCCACATAAATTTGACACAAATCTGTGTGATTGCCTGTGGCACCAAAATGGTCAAACGCAGCCACGATTGTGGATTCAGTGTTGTGGCCTTCCGCCATGGGTAGACACAAATGCAGACCACTTTGATATTCTAGGAATTATGAAATGGTAGAATATTAATTGAAACGGATGCTCTCGAATTGGTAAAATGTTTAAAAGGACTCTCTTTTTATTTTGATTGTAGAAATAAATGTGGTAGGAAGAATTTTCTCTGTCGCAAAACTTAAATGGTTCTTCTGAGGTCCAAAAATGACGTGTTTTAGAAAGAAAACCAGTAAGGAAGGGTCAAAAGTCGGACGGGACCGAATATATGATATCCTACACCACCATGCGTATTTAGTAGAGCTCACGTAGCAAAAAAGCTCACGTATATAAAGTAGATCATACCAACTATAGACCAAATAACATTGCTTTATAGTGCAAGATATGACTTCGATAAGGACTATATTAAAACAAGTAAGCAAAGGCTATAGTCGTGCGGGGCCGACCATGTGATACCCTACAACACTACAATATGTTAGAAGCCCCCTTATGTGCAAATCCATTTTGGAAGATTTCGCTTTTGAAATTATGTGACGGAGCACTGTACAGATATTACCCTTAGCATTTTGACCAAGCACATTTGCCCAATATTTACGCACTCCGTCGTATTTTGCGATCATCTCCAAAAGCAAGAGGCTCCTCTGTATTTCCAAATTTAGACTCTTCTATACGATCTTCTTGTCTACGATATTTGGCTATATTCGTCAAAGAAATCAGCAAAAAAAGGCAGAAGTTCGCATTTTGTGTATTTCGGCTACCGCCTGTAAGTAATGTTGGTTTTTTTTAAACAAAAGTAGTTGTCCATTCTACAGGAACATTTTTAGTTGTTGGTCCATTTAAACCCCTAAATATATTGCGGACATCTTTGAAAACAAAAGGCCTAGCCCTTCTGAGCCTAACCCTACCCTTTTCGTGAGGATCGGACGATAATTGCAATCTGTATATAATATCGCAAACCTGTGTTGTAAGGTGGAAAAATATTACAAAATGTACACCTTAATATTATAAGTCAAATTGAAAAAATCGCATGCGATAAAAAATATGAAAAATTAAAAAAATGTCACAAAATACTACAAAATCCATATTAACATCATTTTTGACTTATTTTTATGCGATTTTTTTAGATTTTATACTTTTATGTCAAGAGGGCATTCTGAATTGACAAAATTTGTCAAAATCGGTGCAGCCATTCTTGAGATATAAGCATCCCATCTAACATTCCTTTCCTTTGTATATACACATTGTATATATTTCGCTATACATATCCGATATATTAACTATCAGCATCTACCTAACGGTCAGAATTGACCTGTTCCTCTATTTATGATTTCGCCGGGACTAAAAATATTCGCGGTTTAATGGAAATTTGACTTTTATTTATCACAAATATTATTGTCTTTTTCACCCACTAAATATTACCGATGACCATCAAAATCGGAAAGCTTCTGCCCAGCCCGAAGATTTATCCCCTTGCTAATTTCCGCGTCGATTGGTCCATAATTGCGACCTGTAGAGCAACTGCAAAATCAGGATTTTTTTTCAGTTTTTTGTCCATTTCGACCCCTAAATATTGTGCGATCATCTCCAAAAGGGTTCTATTCTGACCTTATCCCCACCTCCATTCAAAATTTCGTGAAGATCGGGTCATAATTGCGACCTGTAGAGTGATTACAAATTAACATGGACAGACGGACGGACATACATAGCTAGATCGACTCAGCTTCGCGAGATATGAAGATCCATATATACTTTCCTATGTGGGAAATCAATATTTCGAGGTGTTACATAATTTTTGGCCCAATCAAACTTATAATACCCCCAACACAAAGTGTTGTAGGGTATAAATATTTATAGGGGCACTAAATACACCGGATCGAGTTTCACCAAGTGGAAAATTCGGTTGAATATAAAAAAATATATTCAAATTAGGCAGATGTTACATATATGGTGAGTAATAACTGAATAACGGAAAATGTATATCGACGATTTATAAAAATCTGAACCGATATCGATGAAATTTGGCAGATGTATTTTCGAGCAGTATGTGATGCCCGGTATCAGATATTATTGTTGTGGAGTGCACATTACCCATGCCAGGGCATCAAATCGAATGAAATATATATATTTCATATACATGTATGAAATATATCACCAAAATTTAAAGCACTTGCTTTTAGACTGAATTCCGTCGGAAGTGCCAAAATTCAGTCCATTAGGGCTGATACTTGCCATTTGGTTCACAATAAACCTGAAATCGGGTAAAGATATATATGGGAGCTATATTCAAATCTGAACCGACTTTGACAAAATTTTAAACTATTATTTCTTAGCAGTATCTGATATCTGGTACCAAAGATTAATGTTGTGGAGTACATATTACGCATGCGAGTGACTTAAAATCGGATGAAATATATACATCTGAACCGATTTTCACCAAATTTGAAGTACTTGTTTCTAGGATGAATTCAGTCGGAATTGTCAAAATACAATCCATTTGGTGCACAATAAACCTGATATCGGATGGGAGCTACCTCCCAATCTGATCCGATCTCGATAAAATTTGGCAGAAGTATTTTTGAGCTCCATAAATTATCTGGTACCAAATATTACTCAGGAGGGCATACTACGCATGTAAGGGACTTAAAATCCCAAATTGGATGAAACATATACAGGGTGATATGAAAAAACTGCAACCAACTTCAGACTGCTGTCATTTCTAAACCACTCGTCCGACAGCTGTTAAAATTATTCCACTGACAGCTCATTATATTGTTTAGAAGCGTACAAAAGCATTTTGGTGAGAATTTTCCAGAAAAAAAGTTATTCATGATGGAATTCAAGCGTGATAGTGTGATTTCTTTATATTTGGCTGGAAAACCACAAGTGGCTATCGTTAGAGCACTCTAGCATTTAAATGTGAATAAATCGTTTGTGTCTCGTACCATCGCTCGATACCGTGATACTGATAGCTTAGCCCGACGTCAAGGATGTAGATGGAAGAAAACAGAAACATCAGCAGAAATGGTTCGAAAAGTAAAGAAGCGACTTTATCGAAACCCGCGTCGCAGTGGCCGAAAAATGGCTCGTGAGCTGAACGTATCGCAGTATGCCATTCGGCAAATATTGAAAAATGAGCTCGGGGTAAAGCCACTGAAATTCCAAAAAAATGCAAGAACTTACACCGCAACAGAAAGAAAATAGACTCAAAAGAGCTAAAGAGTTTCTTCGCTTGGCCGAAAGTGGTGAACTGCCGAATTTGGTTTTCTCCGATGAAAAAGCATTCGTTATCCAGCAGATTGTAAACAACTAAAATTATCGTTTTTACTTGCCAACAAGTAACAAAACATTAAGTTCGGCCGGGCCAAACTTTTAATACCCTCCACCTTAAGGTAAAGGAAACATTAGAAAAAATGTGGCAAAAGCCATTAAAATGCTGAATATCGGGAGGTATCGTTATATGCAGGCTATACCAAATCGTGGACCTACACATGCTATGTTTCGCCAACGGAGCTAGAACCCATTATGACCTACAAATACCAATTTTCAGACAAATACGTGAAAAAATGTGGCAAAAATCATCAAATTACCGAATATCGGGAGGTACCGTTATATGGGGGCTATGCCAAAACGTGGACCTATAATTAAAATGACTCGCCACACAAACTGGGACCCATTATGACCCACAAATACCAATTTTTAGACAAAATAAGTGAACAAATGTGGCAAAAACCATCAAAATACCGAATATCGGGAGGTACCGTTATATGGGGTCCATACCAAAACGTAGACCGATATATGTCATTTCCAATACCTACCATCCTAGACATAATACAAATTATTCTGCTAAATTTTGGCGCTCTACGGCAAATAATGTGGGCTGTATCGTGATTTCAACAGGCAGACATACGGACATCGTTAAATCGACTTAGAATTTTATGCTGGTGATGGTGTGGGCCGCCATAACAGCCGATTGTTGCTCTCCGCTCGTATTAATTGCATCAAAATAAATGCCGTGCCGAATATTATCCCGAAAATATTCTGGAGGGTGTATTAAAGTCTTGGGCACTCAAACATTTTGGCCGCATACCTTGGAATTCAAACGGGAATCAGCACCATCGCACTCAGCACGCGCCACCCAAGAATGGTTACATAATGAGGTTCCACGCTTCATTTCCAGCGCACAATGGCCACCAAAATCTCCGGATACCAATCCGTTGTTGGACTATTGTGTCTGGAGTACTTTGGAAAGCAAGGTTGCCACTAAAAAATACCAAAGTGTCGATCACCTCAAGCAAGCGCTTCGCCGGAAATGGGCCAAAATACCGCAGAATAACATTCGGGCAGCGTGTGACGGTTTCATTGGCCGTTTGAAGGCCATTATTCGTGCCAAAGGTGACAAATTTGAACAAATCTAAACTTATTCTAAAATTTGATGCTATTTCCGACATTTTTTGCTTTCATTCGATAAAGTTAAAAAAAAAATGTAAAAATTGTGGCGTTTGACTTTGTTGCGGTTTTTTTTGTCTCACCCCGTATATATGGGAGCTATGGCTATATCTGAACCGAAGTACTTGTTTCTTGGATGAATTCAGTCGGAATTGCAAAAATTCAGTCAATTTGACTGATATTAGCCATTTGGTACACAATTAAACTGATATCGGATAAAGGTATTTATATAGGAGCTATATCCTAATCTGATCCGATCTCGATAAAATTTGACAGAGGAACTTTCGAGCTAAACATTTTTTTTACATTTTCAGTTTTATATTTTTAAAATTAATCGCCAAACAGTTTTTATCGATATTTTTTTAAAGGATCCAAAAATGAAAAAGATTACATTAAAATCCAATATTTGCTTTCTTGACAAAAAACAAATCCTATAGCTTGCCTTTATAGTGCTTGGAGATTTTTTTTTTTTTTTTTTTGAAAATTTACCATATGTCCTAAATGGATTGAAAAAGTTTATAATTTTTCACACAAAAACTTTTTATTTTATATAAAATTTAAATCGGTTTTTAAATATTCTGAACTATTTTCCAATCCATGATTTTTGCTATGTTAATTCTTTGCCTAAGCCCAACTTTGCGAATGCTAAAATCTATATCGAAATCATTTCATTCCCAACTGTTAAAAAAAATATGTCTTTCCGTATAAAATATACCAAAAATGTCCGAAACTTAAAAATTTCGAAGAGAAGTCGGACCCTTGTTTACATCATTGTACTTATGTTACTCCAAAAATCGTAGAAAAAAAGCAAAAAATCTGCGTTTATTGCTCTGAGGGTCTTTGCGTTTAGTTAGTTTATAATGCACATTTTTGATACCAACATTTTCATATCCATGGCATTCATTATTTGCATTCACATAATTATGCCCTCAGCCATGGTACAATAAAGAGTTAAGGTAGAGCTAACAGCTGATTACAATTTTTTTCTAAGTGTGCCCGACTTCTGTCAATTTTGTGTATGTATTTATTGTTTTGAAAAATGAAAAAACAAATATTTTCACAACCAATGATGGAAGACACATAAATTCCGGCTCGCGCATTAAAGCTATTAACCAATATAGCCATGAAATTGAATGGTAAGGAACATATTTTTGAGAGAAAAATCCAGACATTTCATTCATTCTTCGGGCTTTTTAACTCATTTTAAAAATGAGGAAAAATATGAAAAAAGTGACAACAATAATTTTGAATGAGTCTGACAGGAAGCGGGCATAGCCTCAGGGCTGTATTTTTGTAGTTTTACGAAGCATTTCTACCTCTTTATTGTACCATGCCCTCAGCCATATGGCTACATAGGGTATGTATCAGGTGATATGACCAAAATGTGTCTCGTCAAAAAACGTTATTAGACACTAGGCCTCTTTGAAAGGATTTTAATTTTCGAAGCAATTAAAATCTATAGGATTTCCGAATGTTAGCTTTGTTCCAAAACTTTTCTCTATGGGGAACAAATTTTTCCTCGATTTTTAGTACGGCCTGATGTTTGAATGTGATTTTCATATTATTCACGTTGTCATCATTTTTTTATTTCCACGTTCCTGAATTAAATTTCCTCACGTGCTTTTTGTTTGCGAAAGTATTTCTTAATGTTATGCAGCTATTAACATAACTCTCGCTTAAGCTCACACACAACATTCGCCCCCCTTTCTGCAAACATACATCCTTACCTATTATTCTTCTCATTTGCAATTATAAACGATAATTAATCGAATTAATTTGAAATAAACGAGTGTCGATGCAAATACTTGCGTTCGCATTGACAACGTGTGAAAGTAATTGACACGTGACGGCAAGAGACAACACGGGACGAGAGTGATATTTGTACGTAGGTTTGTATGATGCCGCTGTTATCTGCGATGGCATAAGTCATGCGTGAATAATTTAAGAAGAACGTGCAAAAAGTCAAAAAAATGTCCTTGGGCAGGACGATCACACAGACACATTTCAGGGAAATCTTCAAAGTCAATGACATTTTCCAATTACAGTTGGAATGAAAAAAAAGCAAACAATTGGCAAAGGTCAGGGCGGGACAATGGCGTAAGGGCGTATTTTTAATGACACTAAATAAATAGATAATTACTTTAATTCATGGAGAACGAAGAAGTGTGTGTTTCTTGGGCGATTTGATGGCAGGAGTATTTATTTCTCTATTTTTATTGGGAAAATTCGTATATGTGTTTTTATGCTAAAGAAAATATGGAAAATCTTCGAGAAAGTAGGGGAATAGGAAATTTTCATATTATCTTGAAGATGTTTTAATGGCAATTAATTTTGGTATAAAATGTTGTCGATACTTTGTATACCCTTAGCAATATAGCTAGGGCAGCTATATATCTTTTGATACGGTCAAAACGTGGCTCATCGAAATAATGGTTTTAGACCTTAGGTCACCTTGGACCAAATCCATTTCAGGACATTTGTAGTCGATCTAGTGATGTCCGTCCGTCTGTCTGCCTGGCTGATGCGCACGATAACTTTCGAAACGAGTATCCGATTTGGTTTCCGATCGTAATATTATTATCAAACCTAAGTCGAATTCAAAGATGGGCAACATCGGCCCACTCCTTCTGGTACCTTACCCACAAAAGGTTGAAATTATCAAAAAAATATATATTTTACGGCACAGAAAGCGAAAGGATAATCCGATTTTGCTCCAACTTTGCAAATCCTAATATTTGAATCTGTGCTAGGTCAAGTGTGAAAATGGACTATGTTGACCCACCTCCCCCACAAAGGGTCAAGATGTTGAATAATTATAAATCTTATAAAAAGTTCTGTAAGAGTCCGATTGTTTTCAAAATTTCACACATCCCGTTATTTCTAATATCACAAGGTCTGCTGTCAAGATGGAATATATTGGTTCACTCCTTCTAGTACCTCTCCAAAAATAGGGTCAACATTTAGAAAATCCATGAGGCTCATAAAACGCTTAATTATCATCCGATTCCATTTAGACATAGTACATCTCAATATTTCCATCAACACAAGATCTGTTATAAAGATGGTAGAGATCGGATCATTTCTTCTGGTATCTCCCCCACAAAAGGTCAACATTTTGAATATCCATGAAGCTCATAAGATGCGAAATTAACATCGGACTCCATTCAGACTTGGTACTCCTCATCATTTCCATCAACACAAGATCAGTTATAAATACGTTAGAGATCGGACCATTCTTTCTGGTACCTCCCCCACAAAGGGTGAAAGTTTTGAATAACAAAAACGATCATAAAAGCCGAAATAAGCATGCGGTTCTCTTCGTATTTCGCACATACCATTATTATGGCCTCCACCATAGTATGGAGGGTAAACTAAGTTTGTCATTCCGTTTGTAACACCTCGAAATATATATTCTTGATCAGCATAAAATTCTATGTCGATTTAGCGATGTCCGTCCGTCTATCCGTCTGTCGGTCAGTGGAAATCTCTCTAGCTTCCGAACGAAATGAAGTAGTTTGATAAAATTTTACTCACGTATATATTATTTCTGCACTGACTTTTGGTATTGAAAATGGGCGATATAGGTCCTCGTTTTGTTATAGCCCCTATAGCCCCCTCCATATTCTCGGTATTTTGGTGATTTAAGCAACATTATTCACCGGAAATGTTTTAAATTTGATATTTAAAATTCGTAATGGCTACTACAGCCTATGACAGAAAATTGTCTGTGCAGGTCCACTTCTTCGTATAGCACCCATACCTCCTGATAGTCGGTGTTTTGATGATTTTAGCATTATTCATTGGAATTGCTTCAATTTCGGTATTTGAAAATCGTAATAGATACTACAGCCTTTGACAGAAAATTGTCTGTGCACTCATGACAAAAGTTGCCTATGAAGGTTCATGTTGTCGTATAGACCCTAAAATTTTTAACAGATTTTATTTTTTGAAAATTGCTAAATTCGTCCCAAATGGTGGAGAGTATTCAAAATTCGATCCGGCCGAACTGCTTTTTTACTTTTTTTAATTTTATTAAGAAAAGATAAATCGGTTCACTCCTTCTGGTACCTCCCCCACAAACGACCAACATTTTGTATATCCATGAAGTGAAGGAAGTAGTCGACATAGTCCAAACCTGGCACATCGCAATATTTATGTCATATTTATTTAGGTCCGACACGAAATGGACAATTTTGGCCCATTTCTTCGGAATCTACTCCATAGATGGTCAACAGTTTGACTAATCATTACAGAAGTCAAAATATAGTTAAATAATCGAACATTGGCTGAGGGAACGTATCTATCAGCAAAAACGACTGATATTTTTATACCCTCAGCCATATGGCTACAGAGGGCGAATCCTCATATTTTCATCAGTGCTAGGTCATGTGCGAAAATGGACAATGTCGGTCCACTTCATTAGGGACCTCCCCCACAAATGGTCAACATTTTGAATAATTAAAGCTCTTATAAAATGTGATGTAAGAGTCCGATAGTCTTCAAATTCCACACAACCCAATAATTTTATTAGCCCAAGGTCTGGTATAAAAAGGGAATGTATCGGTCCACTCCTTCTGTTACCTCCCCCACAAAAGGTCAAAATTTTCAAAAAATTATTTTTTGCACAAAAAGAGAAACCATAATCCGATTTTGCTAGAACTTTGCAAATCCTCATATTTTCATCAATGCTAGGTCATGTGCGAAAATGGACAATATCGATTCACTCCATTTAGTACCTAACCCACAAAGGGTCAAAATTTTGAATAATTACAACTCTTATAAAATGTGATGTAAGAGTCCGATTATCTTCAAATTTCACATATCCCAATATTTTTATTAACACAAGGTCTGGTGTTAAGAGGCAAATCGGTCCACTTCTTTTGGTGCCTCCCCCACAAAAGGTAAAAATTTTCGAAAAAAAATATATAAAATATATTTTTTGCACAGAAAGAGAAAGTATAATCCTATTTTGCTCTTTCTTTGCTAATCCTAATATTTGCGTCAGTGCTAGGTCGGGTGCGAAAATGGATAGTATCGGTCCACTCCATCAAGTACCTCCCCCACATAGGGTCAACATTTTGAATAATTATAACTCTTAAATAATGTGGTGTAAGGATTTGAAAGTCTTCAAATTTCACACATTTCAATATTTTTATAAACCCAAGATCTGGTGTTAACATGGGATGTATCGGTCCACTCCTTCTGGTACCTCCCCCACAAAGTGTCGAAATTTTGAATACCCATGAAGCTCATAAAACGCCAAATTAACATAAGATTCCATTTAGACTTGACACATCTCAATATTTCTATCAACACAAGATCTGTTATAAAGATGGTATAGATTGAACCATTTCTTCTCCCCTATACATAGGGTTCAAGATTTTGAAAAACAAAACACTCAAATAAAACGAAATAAATATCCAACTCTCTTCAAATTCCACACACATTTTTATTTATTTTTGCTAACACAATATCTGTTGCGAAGTTGATACGTATCTGCCAACCCCTTCTGGGGTCACAATTTTCAATAATTATATATGTTATAACTTTCGAAACAATTTTCGAAATGGACAATATTGGGCCATTCCTTCGGAACCTGCTCCATAGAGGGTCAAACTTTTGAATAATTGTAACACTAGTCAAATTATATTTAAATAATCGAACACAGGCTGAGGGTATATATCTGTCGGCAATACCGACTGATACTTTTTAACTTGTTTAACTTGTTTTTGAATATCCCTCATTGTCCTGAAAGAAAATTCGTGAAAAATCCAAGAATTTTGCTTTAACGGTTGTTGTTATGCCAATCCGTTTTGTTATAAAATTTTGAAATTTTCATAGATCATAAAATTCTCCATAAAAAATATTTCTATTGAATGAACAATATAACGACGAAATTTCCAATTTCCATTTGAGCATCACTTCACATTCCACCCCAACATCAAATCGACGCACAAATAACTTTGTGCACACTCATCGGCGCATGCGTCTCTTGCTCCTTTGTTTGCGTGGCATTACAACAAGTGTATCGAATCTGCCCAAAGGTCAACCGAAATTTGTGGGCGTAACAAATCCAAAAATCATAAATGCTACTAAAAACTTAGCGCCTTAAAACACTTCTGTAGAAATTGTGAGTGTGTTTTTTTAAACGGCTAATCCTTTATAGCTAGGCGCATGCGCTTGAAGCGATGGCATTGAAGTGTATCCGAGTGTATCCGAGGCAAACACTCTCACTTATTGTTTTGCCAACATCTAAATTTATTGTCCATGGAATTTGAAGGTGAGAGGACTGTTGTGAACATTTTTTAATAACTACCGACAATTTTCCAACCATTTTGGCCAAATGTAATCATATTGTCATTTGTCAACAGCAAGTGGTTATTGAAGTTATTTTTAAGGGCCCCATGAAGATCCATAGACTTTAGAAAACATGAAAGATATGGACCTTATGTGAAATGGCCGAAAATTGATTGAAGCATAACTATTTCGAAGTTACAAAAAGGGACCGCTAAATTTCTTGACTATAATTAACTATAATCAGGAATAAAATTGGGACAAATGTTCATAAAATGTCAGAAATGTTCCAGAAGGAGCGGTCAGTATTTTCTAAAATGGGTTGTGTTTATTTTTTTAGATTCGAATTGTGAACTTCCTTCATAATTTACAGTGCCTACCAGAAAAATGAGCAGACCAAATGTATGATATGGATGCATCGACTCAAAACATCCTTAAATGGATTTCCTCCAAACAGATTTGAGGTATTGAAGCTATGAACCCCGAAACCCAAAAATAGTAGTTTTAGAAATTTGAAGCTCCAGTAGACAGGTTAGTAAAGTGGTGTTATATTTATATATGGTGTTATATATCCATTTAGTGGAAGGTACCAGGAAATATACAAAATATATCGAGGTGCAAAGTTTGGAGAATATACAAAAGTAATCCCTTATTTTTCATTAAAAAAATTTTATGTAATGTCGGAACAAATATTGGACTTTGTGAAATTTCTAGAAAATCGGATACTAGTTGCACAAACTATGAGGAATGATTACTTTAACCCATTTCGCTTCTCTGTTCGAATCTTCGAGCAGTAAAAACACCCTTCCAAAAAGTTTATTTATGTATGAAAAAGGGTAAAATTTTAAATAAATTTAAAGTAGTAAAGTAAAGGTCATCTGTCATCTGGAAAATCAGTAGGCCCAAATGACCCTAAAAAGTATATTTTTTTTTCAAAAACAAAAAAAAAAATAAAATTAAGCAGAGGCTATAGTCGAGCGGGGCAGACCGTATGATACCGTACAACACTACAACATGTTGGAAGCCCCCTTATGTCCAAATCCTTTTTGGAAGATTTTGGTTTTGAAATGATGTCATAGAGCCCTACCCAAATATTACCCTTAGCTTTCTGACTTGGAGCATTTGCAATATATTTACGCTCTCTGTCGTTTCGCACAAAAATTTGTCGTAGACTTCTTCCTTGTCCTTAACTCTCTTCTCTCTTGTGGCCTGTTGAGGGACTAAAAAATTAGGAAAATGTTAATTCCTCTACCATATATAGTGTGGAGGGTATATTAAGTTCGTCAACCCGTTTGTAACTCATCGAAATTAAAATTTTTGACCCAACAAAGTATATATATTCTTGTTTAGAGTAAAATTATAAGGCGATTTAACCCTGTCCGTCCGTCCGTCTGTTGTAATCACACCACAGTCAAAACGAATTAAGATAGGAAGCTAAAATTTTGCACATATCTGTCTTTTGTCTGCAGGCAGCTCAAGTTAGAAGATGAGCTATATCGGTCCACAATATCGTATAGGCCTCATATAACGGTACCCCCCCTCCCCCGTAAATCAGTACTTTTATGATCTCAGCCACATTTTTCAACGGAATTGTCTGAAATTCTTCATACGGAGTTCTTTGTGAGCACTTTACCCCTTGACAGAGAATTGTCTACGGTCCACGATATCGTTTATCCCCCATACAACGGTACCCCCTGATATTCAGTATTTTGATCATTTTAGCCACATTTTTTTAACAGAATTGTCTGAAAAAAATCACTAACAAAGTTCCTTGTGATTACTTTATCCCCTGAAAGAGAAATATCTATATAGGTCACGATATCGTATGGCCCCCATATTACGGTACCCCCCGATATTCGACAAACCAAGTTTTTTAATGGAATTGTCTTAAAATCCATACAAGGGGTTCCTTCTGAGTACTTTACTCCTTAAAAGAGAATTGTCTCAATAGGTCCACATATTGAAAAATCAGCTCGGGATAAATCCATTTAAATTCCAAAAAGTGCAAGAACTTACACGCCAACAGAAACAAAACAGACCTCAAAAGATCTAAAGAGATGCTTCGCTTGGCCGAAAGTGGTGAACTGTCGAATTTGCTTTTCTCCGATGAGAAAACATTCGTTGTCCAGCAGTTTGTAAACAAACAAAATGATCGCGTTTACTTGTCAAAGAGGTCAGCTGAAATTGTGCACCTTTGGTTGGCCAACAGACATCAAACGCCGCTCATATTAATTGACCGTGACATCAGAATAAATGCCGAATATTATCGCGAAAATCTTCTAGAGGGTGTATTAAAACCTTGAGCATGCAAACATTTTGGCAGCAGACCATGCACATTCCAACAGGACTCAGCACCATCGCACTCAGCTCGCGCCACCCAAGAGTGGTTACAAAATTAGATTTCTCGATTCATTTCCAGCACGCAATGGCCACAAAAATCTCCGGTTACCCATCCGTTAGACTATTGTGTCTGGAGTATTTTGGAAAGCAAGGTTGGCACTAAAAAATACCAAAGGGTCTATAACCTCAAGCAAGCGCTTCGCCGGGAATGGGCCAAAATACCGCAGATCAACTTTCGGGCAACGTGTGACAGTTTCGTTGGCCGTTTGAAGGCCATAATTCGTACCAAAGGTAACCAATTCGAACTTATTCTAAAATTTGATGCTATTTCCGACATTTTTGCTTTCATTTAATAAAATGTAAAAAACTTACCCGTACCCTAAACTTAAGCCCCATGCTCAATTCCGCGTAAATTCATCTATAATTACGACCTGTAGAGCCACTGCAAAATCAACAATTTATTCATCATCCACACCAAATATGCCTGATGAGCCGCTTAACCAACGGCGAAACGCGTCGCATAGTGGTGAGTGTGTGATAGTGTCTATCGGGCTTTCCTTTTCACTGCAAATTTCAGATCATTAAGCTCGTCTCGAAAGAGAAAACAAACACATAAATCATAAAACATATGATCTTCGCCTTAACAAGGCAAAACTCAAAAATTCAGCCGAGCCTGGCTGTGGGATTTGAACCGCGGACCTCGGTGTGCAGCCAACTAGAAGTTGCCGTCTCTACGTTCAGAGCCATTAACCCGTCTTCCTAAAGCAGCACTAAAACAAGTGTATGCATTGGAAGCAATGTAGTTGTTGTGGTCAAAAAATCCATCACTACAAAAACAAAACTTTGCTGTGAAAAAGATCTGCCAATAGAACTTGAGTCGAACCTGGAGAGTTTCTAGTGTATAACTCGCATATGCTAATTTGCAATAAGTTCGAAATATATACTACTTTCCAGAGAACGGCCCTTGTAAGCCATCATCCACACCAAATATGCCTGATGAGCCGCTTAACCAACGGCGAAACGCGTCGCATAGTGGTGAGTGTGTGATAGTGTCTATCTGGCTTTCCTTTTCACTGCAAATTTCAGATCATTAAGCTCGTCTCGAAAGAGAAAACAAACACGTAAATCATAAAACATATGATCTTCGCCTTAACAAGGCAAAACTCAACAATTTATTCAGTTTTTTGGTCCATAACCTCTAAATATTTTGCTATCATCTTCAAAAACAATAGGGTTGTATTCTGACCCGAGCCCTACTTCCACGACCCGTAGCCTAATTACAAATTAACATGGACGGACGGACACACATAGCTAGATCGACTCAGTTCGGCGTGATAGGAAGATCCATATATAGCATCCTATGATCAGGACAAATATTTCGTGATGTTGCATAATTTCTGGCCCAATCAAACTTATAATACCGCCAACACATAGTGTTGTGGGATATTAAAAATCTACCTCCGTAAAATTCATCTGAATAAAATTCCAATAATCTACACGATTTCGTTCTCGCTCAGGCTAAATCGACATAGAATCTTTTGTTGAATATAAATATTTAGACTTGAAGGTTTCCAAAATGGGCATTTGTTAAATTATCTATGTTTCATTCGAAATCCTAGAGAATTATTATCATCCTGATCTATTTGGACTAATCAGGGACGATGTGAGTTCTCTTTTGTGTTGTGATCTTCCAATTTTTCTCCAGTTATTCGAATAACTTATTAAACAGTTTTTCAAGGTTTTAGTCACACAATCTCCCACTATTTACTATTCTGACCTTCCCATAAATAGCCACCATTTGGTGTTCATTTTTACCCGACACATACTTTCAATACCATCCAAAAATATTCACTTCCATCGACGTTTGGAGTTAATACTTTTTAATTATGTCCATAATGGAGTGAAATAATTTCGTTTCGTTAAATTTTTCATTGGCACTTAATTTCAGCTCTTCAAATTGGTCGGGTCATGCAATTTTCACGTGATAAATAATTCAGAAATTCATTTGCGGCAGGCTATGTGGTTGGTTGGCTGGATGGCTAGCTGGCTGACTGGCTGTGGAATGTACAAAAGTTCGAAAGCCTCAGGGATTTTCATTGTCATTTGCCGGAGTAGCACCAAATGCCGGTACCTACCATTTATTCGTTACCTTATAATGTATAAACAGGGCCACACAAAAACTACTGGCCAACCAGAATAAAAAAAGCAACAACTACAGCTACTACTGCTGCTGCTGCATTGCAGCAATAAGTTTTTCCAATGCGACCAGAAAAACTGATGAAAAGTTTTAATTTTTGTTCATAAAGCGATTATAAAGTTAAATATGTTTTGTTGCTGTTGTTTTTCTTTTTTTTTTGTTTTTTGTGTGTCGGAAATTCGGTAGTGGTTTTGTGGTAAAAAACATCAGCGGCTGCTAATAGCCTGTTTATCATTTTTTTTTTTTGTTTTGCAGTAGCTGTTTTTGTTAACTTCAGCATTCCTTTGCTTGCTTTTGATGGATAAACATGATGACAAAGTTAATTGAAATAACCGCAGATTAAAATGTCGCTAAAATGTTTCTGACAGGCAATAACTTTTTTTTTTTTTTGCCGGTGTCACGAAATTGGATTATGCATTTGACGATGTTGTGGCGGAGGAAAAAGAACTTCATGGGCAGTGAAGTGAATGTTTTTTGTTTTTATTATTTTCGAAATATAATTAAATAAAGGAAATAAAGATTGAAGGAGAATTCAAAAATGTTTGATAGCAAGGACCCGCGAAAAGTCCAGTCAGCGAAAAGTCCAACTTAAAATTTTAGATTCGTTCCAACAGTTCGTGCTAGGCCCTCCACATATATAAAATGAAGAGTATTTTATATTTGTCATTCCGTTTGTCATTTTAGACCCAACAAAAAAATTATATACTATTGATCAGCGAAAAAAAAAATCTAAATAAATTTAATTTGTTAAAATTATTTCAGTGACAGCTCATTATATTGTTTACAAGCACACCAGCATTTAAATGTGAATAAATCTTTTGTGTCTTGTACCATCGCTCGTTACTGTGATACTGGTAGCGTAGCCCGACGTTAAGGTAGTGGACGGAAGAAAATAGCAACATCAGCAGAAATGATTCGAAAAGTAAAGAAGTGACTTGATCGAAGCCCGCGTCGCAGTGGCCGAAAAATGGCTCGTGAGCTGAAAATTTCGCAATATTCCATTCGGCAAATATTGAAAAATGAGCTCGGGGTAAAGCCATTGAAATTCCAACAAGTAAAAAAGCCGTAAGTTCGGCCGGGCCGAACTTTGAATACCCTCTACCATTTGGAACGAATTAGGACATTTTCAAAAAATAAAAATAAAATCCATTAAAAATTCTGTTAAAATCTCGGAAGGTGCCGATATATGGGGGCAAAACCATTACTGTGGACCTATATAGACATATCTATGTCAAGGGATAAAGTACTCACAAATAACTCCTTGTATAGAATTTAAGACAATTCCGTTTAAAAATGTGACTAAAATCATCAAAATACAGAATATCGGAGGGTACCGTTATATGGGGGATGTACGATATCATGGACCTATATAGAGAATTCCCTGTCAGGGGGTAAAGTGTTCACAAAGAACCCCTTGTGTAGAATTTCAGACAATTCCGTTGACAAATATGGCTAAAATCATCAAAATACCGTATATCGGAGGGGTACTGCTATATGTGGACTATATGATATCGTGGACCTATATAGATAATTCTCTTTCAATGAATAAAGTACTCACAAGGAACTCATTGTGCGGATTTTTAGACCATTCCATTGGAAAATGTGGCTAAAATTATAAAAATACAGAATATCGGGACCTATTTAGATAATTCTCAGCCAAGGGATAAAGTACTCACAAAGAACTCCTTGTGTAGAATTTCAGACAATTACATTGAAAAATGTGGCGAAAATCAGCAAAATGCAGAATATCGGGGGGTACCGTTATATGGGGGCTATACGATATCGTGGACCTATATAGACAATTCTCTTTCAGGGGGTAAAGTGCTCTTAGAGGACTGCTTGTGTGGATTTTCATACAACTCCATTGAAAAATGTGGCTAAAATCATAAAAATACCGGATATTGGGGATACCGATATATGGGGGCTATACGATATCGTATATAGAATATAGCCCATCTTCGAACTTGACCTGCCTGTAGACAAAAGAGATATCTGGGCAAAATTTTAGCTTTCTATATTAATTCGTTTAGCCTGTAGCGTGATTACAACAAACGGACGGACGGACAGGGCTAAATCGTCTTAGAATTTTACGCTGATCAAGAACAGAGCTTTGTTGGGTCTAAAATTATTATTTCGATGAGTTACAAACGGAATGACAAACTTAATATACCCTCCATACTATGTACGGTGGAGGGTATAAAAATGAAAGAACTTACACCGCATCTGAAAGAAAATAGACTCAAAATAGCTAAAGAGTTGCTTCGCTTGGCCGAAATTGGTGAACTGCAGAATTTGGTTTTCTCCGATGAGAAAACATTCGTTGTCCAGCAGTTTGTAAACAAACAAATTGATCGTGTTTACTTGCCAAAGAGGTTAGCTGAAAATGTGCACCTTCGGTTGGCCAACAGAACTCAAGCGCCGGCCATGGTGATGGTGTGGATCGTCATAACAGCCGAGGGTCGCTCTCCGCTTGTATTAATCGACCGTGGCATCAGAATAAATGCCGAATATTATCGCGAAGATATTCTGGAGGGTGTACTAAAGCCTTGGGCACGCAAACATTTTGGCCGCAGACCTTAGACATTCCAACAGGACTCAGCACCATCGCACTCAGCAGATGTTCATTTCTCCGGATACCAATCCGTTGGACTATTGTGCCTGGAGTATTTTGGAAAGCAAAGTTGGCACTAAAAAATACCAAAGTGTCGAAGTAAGCGCTTCGCCGGGAATAGGCCAAAATACCCTAGAGCAACATTCGGGCAGGGTGTGACGGTTTCATTGGCCGTTTGAAGGCCATAATTCGTGCCAAAGGTGACCAATTCAAACAAATCTAAACTTATTCTAAAATTTGATGCTATTTTCGACATTTTTTAGCTTTCATTCAAAAAAATTAAAAAAAAAATAAATAAAAAGTTATGGTGTTTGACTTTGTTGCCGTTTTTTATCTCATCCTGCATAACATCTTGCACTACATACATATTTCGAAGTTCAAAGCAATCTTGGAAATTTTCAACAAAAATTGACCTTTATCTGTAGTAATGAAAAACGGTGGGCCATAAAAAATATTGCTATGGCATGACGTGACTAGACGACTTTTTGACGTTCGCTTATTGTTGCCAAAAACAACCCGCCCTTTGCTGCGGTGCTGTGCAAAATTTTTTTTGAGAAATTTCGAGATATTTTGTGTTTGTAATTTGGTGACCGTTTAGCAAAAAATTGGGTTAAACCATTGCCGGCGAACGTAGATTCCAATTTGCTGCTGCAATGCAGCAGCATCAGTTGCATGGCGTTCAGGTAGACATGTCACTGTTTACACTTCCAAAAAGAGCGGAAATCATATTGGACTTGTTGTGAGGACACAAAAACAATGGAATTTCATTATTTGCTTCGTGGCATAAAGTAACGAATGGAAACTACAAATTGGAATTTTTTCTTGGAGAAAATATGTTTTTCTTTGCTGGCCATATGTTCAACACACGCTCATGTGGCATGTGAGAATGGCGGCACATGTGATAATAATTACCATGGACAAAATCTAATTAGAATTTTATGGCCAAGGCGTTAATGCTGCTTTCCAAACTACCTTCCCACCGCTGTTGTATTAAAATTTAGCCTTGAACTAATCCCTTGATTTAGTGAAAAACTGTCACTAAAACAAAAATGGTGGTGAGTCAAAAAGTGACAGCTATTTTTCTAAATTAACCGGTTTGAGAGTCAGTCAATTACAAATGATTTGAACAGTGACTGCCCTAGATATTCGCCTGTTATTGAAAATTCCAAAAGTAATCAGAAAAATCAAAGTCTTCATTTGATAGCCATCTCTTCTAGAGCAATCATTACCCAAATATCAAGGCCCACAAAACTCTAGACGTCTACCCAGTGATAATCACCCCCCATTTCCTTAATTCCAATTACGCCAGCCACATTTCAACAATGCCGCCCGCCCTCATTCAAGGCATCGCCAGTTGAATGTCGCCAATTGTAAATTTGCACTTGAACATTGAAGTAGACAAGGATAAACGTCGTCGTCTCCTCTTCAAATGCAGCCATCTCAACATCCGCATCAGCAGCCACAACAACCCCTTCGTGTGTGTGTGTGTGTGCAAATTTGATATGGCGCAGTGCATCCTTTAGCAAATGTTTAACATATCCAGTTAATTGCTGCTCTTGAAAAGACAATTGTATATCAGCTAGGAGAACAATGCAATTGAAATTGGCAAAAAAGAGAGAAGAACTCATTGTGAGCCCAGACCAAAATAATGATGATGTTGGCGTTGGTGATGATGATGATGACGCTGGCGACAATGGTGCTGTTTCTAGGCCGATGACTAAATGTCAGCGATGACGGGTTGAATGGCATTTATTCAACTGTTGCTGCACTGGTATTATTTGCCATACTTTATTTACTGACTTTCATCCTTGACATTGCACTGGCGTCTAGGTGATGAATTATATAGAAGAGGGGAAGTATGGACGTTTCCAATAACGCCACTGTGTGATAAATTTAATTTTGTTTTCAATAATCCAAATGGAAATCCAGCAGGTTATGAAAGTAGAGCTTAAAAAAGAAGACTCATTTATCGACGTTTTTTTTCAGCGCCAAGAAATCCAAGGGACCAAGTTCTCCTCACTTCCACACTTTTGGAAAATTTCGGATTAAAATTACACGAAATCCCTGCGTTTTAGGTACATAATGTCTTCAGAAATATTGCAGATAAAAATGCGAAGAATATTTTGGTCGATAATTTTAACCCTCGAGCGAGTCAATAAAGGGGTCCTTTAAAACGGATCGTAGCGAGTCAAAATATTTCACAAAATTATTGGTCATAAAATTCTACTATAGGTTCTAGAGGACGTCAACGGTCCAAATCTTTACTAAACTCCAGGAACTTATACATACAGGGTGAGATAAAAAAAAAAACTGCAACAAAGTCAAACGCCATAATTTTTATGCCCTCCACCATACTATGGAGGGTATATTAACCGTTTGTAACTCCTCGAAATACTCATGTCAGACCCAACAAAGTATATATATTCTTGATCAGCGTAAAATTCAGTCGATTTAGCCATGTCCGTCTGTCTGTCTGTCCGTCTGTCTGTTGTAATTACGCTATCTTTCGAACGAATTGAGATAGAAGGCTAAAATTTTGCACACGTGTTTATTTTTCCAGTAGGCAGGCTAAGTTCGTAAATGGGCCATATAGGTCCACGTTTGCCCATAGCCCCCATACATAAGTACCTCCCAATATTTGGTATTTTGATGATTTTAACGATATTATTCACCGGAGATTTTTTGAGATGTCGTATTTGACGTTCGTAATGGATGCTATAGCCTGTGACAGAAAATTGTCTAGGGCTTTGTCCAGGGCTTTGCACAGCTCCGATATAACGGTACCTCCCTATATACGACATTTTGATGATTTTAGCTACATTATCACCGTTTATTTCAAGTTTCGAATTTGAATATGGCAATGGCTAATGGCAAACAGTGCATATGTAGGTCCATGTAGTATAGACCCCAATATAACGGCTATATTCGGTATTTTTAAAATTTAAACAGATTTTTTTTAGGACTTTATTCTTTGAAAATTTTCAAATTCGTTCCAAATGGTTGAGGGTATTAAAAGTTCTTACTGCTTTTAACTTGTTTTTTTTTTTTTTTTTTTTTTTTTTTTTTTGAATGATAACATCAAATTTTAGAATAAGTTAAGATTTGTTCGAATTGGTCACCTTTGGCACGCATTATGGCCTTCAAACGGCCAATGAAACCGTTACACGCTGCGCTTGACCTTGAGGTGATCAACACTTTGGTATTTTTAGTGCCAACCTTGCTTTCCAAAATATTCCAGACCAACGGATTAGTATCCGTAGATTTTGGTGGACATTGTGCGCTGGAAATGAAGCGAGGAGTCTCATTTGGTACCCACTTTGGTTGGAGTGTGCTGAGTGCGATGGTGCTGAATCCTCTTGAAATGTCCAAGGTCTGTGGCCAAAATGTTTGCGTGCCCAAGGCTATTTTCAGCTGACCTCTTTGGAAAGTAAACAGGATCATTTTGTTTGTTTACAAACTGCTGGACATCGAATGTTTTCTCATCGGAGAAAACCAATTTCGGCCAAGCGAAGCAACTCTTTTTAGTCTATTTTCCTTCTGTTGCGGTGTTAGTTCTTGCACTTTTTTGAATTTCAATGGCTTTATCCCGAGCTCATTTTTTCAATATTTGCCGAATGAAATATTGCATCCACTTCCTTGATTTATTCACATTTAAATGCTGGATTGCTCTAACGATAGCCATTTGTGGTTTTCCAGCCAAATATAAAGAAATCGCACTATTACGCTTGAATTCTGTCGCGAATAACTCTTTTTCTGGAAAATTCTTACCAAAATGCTTTTGTACGCCTGTAAACAATATAATGAGCTGTCACTGGAATAATTTTAACAGCTGTCGGACGAGTGGCTTAGAAATGACAGCAGTCTGAAGTTGGTTGCAGTTTTGTCATCTCACCCTGTATATGAGATATGTGCTAATTTAAAAAAAAAAAAATACACTTAACATTTTCCGAATGTCCCGAGAGCTACCAGATGTAGTGGACTGAATTATTCATCTTCATCGAAAATAATAAAGGGTAGTGAAAAAATTGACTGACTGCTAAGAAATAACGCCCAATAAACGCCCAGAATCTTCAAATTTCGCGCGAGTGTCTTGTGTGGGTGCATAAGCGTGTGATAAGGCTGAGATTTTGTAAATACGTACATAAAAGGGGTCGAAAAGTACTAAAATGTATTAAAATCGAATAATTTCTATTCTAAAATTTGGATTGAGATTTTGGGTTTTCGAACCTTAAGGTTAGGAAGAGATTTTAAATGGTACTAAACTTCTAAAACGGTTACATTCGCTATTATGATAATTATGAGTGTATTGGACAAACGGAATGATTTAGAATTCTGAAATTTTTGAATGAGAGTCACTGATGGAGTGAAGCCACTTTAAGTTAACTAACAGTTCTAAAATGCTACTAAACTTTTAATATGGTACCATTTGGTATTATGTGAACAGATAGAGCGAAAAACTTCAGATTTGGCATTAGCATCAATTTTATATCGAGAGGTCAGATAGCGCTAGAAACTTGAAATTGGGTATTAGGGTCATAGCAGTTCATGTGTAGCCTGGATATAGTGGGGTGATTTCGGAAATATGTGCTATAATCGGACGAAATTTGGCATTGTTTGAAATATAGAAAATGTGTCCTATATTTGTACGAATAGCACTAAATTGTACAAAATTTGGCATTAGGTGAAGGGATAGGTTTGGAATTCCCACATTTGATATTGGGGTTAAAGTTAGTATCTGGAATTGAGATTTGGAGGTGGGTCTGGAAATGAGTACAAAAAGTGTTCGAAAAATACCAAATGGTACTAAATTTGGTATTGAGTGAAGGGATAAAGCTGGAATCCTCAAATTTGTTATTGAAGGTGTTTTCGGAAACGTGTACTATAATTATACGAAAAGTACTAAGTGGTACCAAATTGGGTATCGGCCTGGAATTCTCAAGTTTAGTATTGAGGTCTTTGTTGGTATCTGGAAATGAAATTTAGAGGTGGGTCCGGAAATGCGACTATATTTGTTCTAAAAGTACTAAATGACACTCATTTTGGGTCACTGTTGGTATCTAGAAATGAAAGATGTAGATTGTCTTGGATATGTGTACTAAATGCCACTAAATTTGTTATTGAGTGAAAGATGATGGTATTTATTTTTGTAATCTGGCGATGGCTTGGAAATTCGTAGTATTTTTGCACAAAAAGTACTAAGTGGTACTAAATTGGGTATTGGGTTAGTGGATAGGGCTGGAATCCTCAAATTTGTTATTGTGGTCTCTGTTGGTTTCAGGAATTGAGATGTGGAGATTGTTTTGGAAATGTGTACTATAATTATTCGAAATGTACTAAATAGTACCTAATTTGGTATTGGAATTGACACCCTGAAATTTGATACATATGTCACTGTTGGTACCTGTGGTTTGAACATAGAGGTGATTTTGGAAACGTCTACTATAATTATTCGTAAAGGTACTAGGTGGTATAAAATTTGGGTATAGGGTAAAGTGATAGAGCCTGAAATCGGAAATTTGGTATAAGAGTCGCTGTTCACGTGTAGCCTGGAAATATGGTTGATTTGGAAATGTGCGCTATAATTGTACAAAAAGTACTAAATGGTACTAAATTTTGTATAGGGTAAAGGGATAGAACTGGAATCCTAAAATATGGTATTGAGGTCTTGTTTGTATCAGAAATTGAGGTATGGGGGTGGTTTGGTAAATGTGTGCTATAATATGAAAGGTAACAAATGGTACTAAATTTGGTATTGGATAAAGAATAGAGCTGAAATCTTTAAAATTGATATTGAGGTCTCTGTCGGTATCTGGATGGTGGGGTTACAGCTGATTTCTAGAATTCATATATGATGACGTTGAAATATTTTTGGAAATAAAAAATTGGATGGGCCTATGTGCAATCGTTTAATCTCGGTAAACTTCAAAATGGAAGATTTTGAAGAGTTTTTGATGTAAAAGTTTGCTACGATTTATGAAGTTTTGATTAAAAACTGAACTAATGGAACGAATTTAAAATTTTAAGGTGGATTTTTCGCTGACAAATTAGCGAGCATTTATTAGTATTATATACTAAGTTTTAAAAATATGGGAAAAGGGCAGCCAGAACTTTAATAACCTTTCCCATACATAATACAATTCTCAGCCTATATAAGATTGCATTGCGCATTTTAAATTATATTTTCTTAACATTTAATAAATTTTTCTCTCAGTGTAAAATTCGACCTTATTTGTGCTTCAAACTCTGCCATGCCATCATGTACCTGGTCTCGCAACCAACCAACGCAATAATAAAGTTAACTATCCACTGCTGGTTGAAATAAAACGGTAGCACATTAATAGAGACCACAGGTACTTATCGTACCTTATTGGCCAGCCGACCGTCCAACCTCATTTAATGCAATTACCTAATTTCATTCTTCAGACATGGGAAAATCCGAATGAGAAGAGAATTAACCCTTTTCCTAATAAACATCGCATCGCTTTACAAATCATTTCCTAAAATAACACCTGCACCGTTCAACTAACGAAATCTGATCTAGTTTAATTCCAAGAAAAGGAGAGGTTTAGATAATATTCATTGGAATGGGATTAATACTTTTGTAAAGGTATGAATTACTGGTCCAACCGTGAAAGCTATTAGTCAGGACTAGCCTATTTCTGATCCTGACTTTAAGTTATTGACTGATAGTTAACGCCTAGAGGAAACGCCTGAAGCTAAAATCCTCAATTTTGCATATGGACACTTTGCGAAAGACGGCAATAAGTTCAGGTTTTAAAAGTTCGTACTAAAAGATGCAAACAAAGTAGTGTAAAAAGCTAAAAGGATGAAAGTAAAGTTCTAAAATTTGTGAAAACGAGTAGATGAAGGGCTGTAGATTTACATGTGATAAAAAAGATAATGAACAAGTTAAAAAGCAGTAAGTTCGTCCGGGCCGAACTTTTAATACCCTCCACCATTTGCAACGAATTTGGAAATTTTTAAAAAAATAAAATCCTTAAAAAATTCTGTTAAAATTTTAAAAATACCGAATATAGCCGTTATATTGGGGTCTATACGACGTGGACATACATAGGCATTGTTTGTCATAAGCCATTACCATATTCAAATTCGAAACTTGAAATAAACGGTGAATAGTGTAGCTAAAATCATCAAAACATCGTATATAAGGAGGTGCCGTTAAATTGGAGCTGTGCGAAGACCTGGACCAGCATAGACAATTTTCTGTCACAGGCTGTAGCATCCATTACGAACTCCAAATACCACATCTCAAACAATTTCGGTGGGTATTGTACCTAAAATCGTCAAAATACCGAATATAGAGAGGTACTGATATATGGGGCCTATACGAAGACCTGGACCCGCACAGACAATTTTTTGTCACAGACTGTAGTTCCCATAACGAACTTCAAATAACAATTTTGAAACAATTCCGGTGAATAATGTCGCTAAAATCATCAAAATACCGAATATAGGGAGGTACCGTTATATGGGGGCTATATAAAAACGTGGACCTACATGGCCCATTTACGAACTTAACCTGCCTACTGGAAAAATAAACAGGTGTGCAAAATTTTAGCCTTCTATCTCAATTCGTTCGAAAGATAGCGTGATTACAACAGACAGACGGACAGACAGACAGACAGACGGACATGGCTACATCGTCTTAGAATTTTACGCTGATCAAGAATATATATACTTTGTTTGACATGAGTATTTCGAGGAGTTATAATCGGAATGACAAAGTTAATATACCCTCCAAAGTATGGTGGAGGGTATAAAAATATAAAAAAAGTTAAAATGGATTTTGCAGACAGATGTATAACCTCAGCCAATGTTCGGTTAATTAAATACATTTTCACTTCTGTTATGATTATTCAAATTGTTGACGCTCTATGGAGTATGTTCCGAAGGAATGGGCCAATATTGGCCATTTCGTATCGGAGCTAAAGAAAATGATATAAATATTGCGACGTGTCAGGTTCGGACTATATGGGTTACTTCTTTCATTTGATATGAGATATGACAATTTTGTAGAAAAATCTTAAAAACATTTATATCCAGTTTTATGCGAAATCATAAATTCCATATTCATCTCAGATTTCTGGTTGAGATAAATATGTAGATATAGCAAGATGTAAAGAACCACTGACTTGTTTCGCAATTTATGATAGATAAAACTATTGAAAGTTGTGACCCTTTGTGGGTGAGGTACCGGATATATATATATATCATCTTCACAATAGAGCAGTTCCAATACAAAATTATCACAAACCTACTACCATCCGTTCACCCTAAACCAAACTGATAAAAATTTAGTACCATTTGGTACAGTTCGCATACTTAGTACACATTTCCAAAACCACCTTCATATATTCAACCTACCTTCCAATCTTGATTCTTACACTAAATTTCTAGTTTTTAGTCCTCCTCCACTTAAAAACTTTTCATAACCTTAAACTTCGAATTTCCAAAAACCTTTTTTTCCTGCATTCCATATTCAATGACTCTTATTCCAAATTTTTGAATTCTAGACCATTCACAATTCGGAAGGAACATGAAAAGTTACAAAAAAAATCCTTCGAAAAATACTTCTTAAATAAAAACCGTTGTATGTGGGCTATACAAAGAGACCTACATAGAAGAATTTCCGTGAAAGGTTCAAGTGCCCATTACGAAATTCAAATCAGAAATTTAAAAAAAATTACGGTGTATACTGTCGCTAAATTCATCAAAATACCGAATATCGGGGGCTACCGTTTTATGGGTGATATGCGATATCGTGGAACTATATAGACAGTTCTATGTAATGGGGTAAATTATTCAGAAGGAATTCCTTGTGTGGATTTTCAGACAATTCCATTGAAAAATGTGGCTAAAATCATCAAAATATTGAGTAATGGGAGGTAACGTTATATCGGGCTATAAGAAGACATTGACCTGCATGAGCAATTTTCAGTCACAAATGGAAGTACCTATTAGAAACTTCAAATATGAAATTTGAAGCAATTCCGATTAAAAATGTCGTCAAAATCTTCAAAATACCGAATATGGGGAGGTATCGTTATATGGGGGCTATGCGAAAACGTGGACATGCATAGAAAATTTTCCGTCAAAGGTTCAGTGCCCATTGCAAACTTTAAATACGAAATTGGAATTCCGGTGAATACTGTAGCTAAAATCATCGAAATACCGAATATCGGGAGTACCGTAGTATGGGGTATATACGATATTGTGGACATATATAGAAAAATTTTCTTCCAGGGTGTAAAGTACTCCTAAAAAACTCCTTGTGTAGAAGATCTAATATTTCGATTGACAAATGTGGCTAAGATCATCAAAATACCGAATATCGGGGGTACAATTGTATGGTACTTCGAACTTGGCCTGCCTGCAGACAAATGACTGATCTGTGCAAAATTTTAGTTTCCTATCCCAATTCATCTTGACTCTAGCGTGATTAACAATGACGGACGGACGAATAGCGCTAAATCGTCTTAGCATTTTACGCTGATCAAGAATATATACTTTGTTAGGTCTAAAAAATGTATTTCTATTATTTGAGTTACAAACGGAATTACGAAGTTATTATAACCTCCATATAATAAAATCAATCCTGTATTTATACCCTACAACACTATGTGTTGGGGGTATTATAAGTTTGATTGGGCCAAAAATTATGTAACACCACGAATATTGGTTTCCCACATAGGAAAGTATATATGGATCTTCCTATCTCGCCGAGCTGAGTCGATCTAGCTATGTATGTCCGTCCGTCCGTCTGTCCATGTTAATTTGTAATCACGCTACAGGTCGCAATTATGGCCCGATCCTAACGAAATTTTGCACGAAGGTGGGGTTAGGGTCAGAATAGAAGCCTATTTCTTTTGGAGATGATCGCCAAATGTTTAGGGGTTGAAATGGACCAAATACTGAAAAAATGTCGGATTTTGCAGTAGCTATACAGGTCGCAATTATAGACCAATCGACTATTCGCATGTAGCAAGAGTTTAGGGTGGGGAAGAAGCCTACCAATTTGGGTGGTCATCGGATAATATTTAGCGGGTAAAATAGACCATATCTTTTTGTTGAGAAATTCAAAATTTTTCATTAAACCGCGAATATTTTAAATCCCGACGAAATCACAAAGCCATGACAAGGTTACTTCTGATCTTTACATTGATGTTAAGAACCAGCAAATCGGATATATAGCAAAATATGTGCGATATATGTGTCTACCAAAGAAGATATGCTTGAAAGACCTCATATATGTCGAGAACGGCTGAACTGATTTCGACAGTTCTGGCCTCTTGGCAGGAAAGAAAAAACGTCTGAAAAAATCGCATAAAAATATCTCTCTAAAGATGAAAATATTGATTTTGTAAAATTTTCTCATATTTTTTTCAATTTTGTCATATTTTTGGCATATTTTCATTTTGAATTAAACATTTGGTAATATTTCTACAGCTAACAAAACTAAGTAGATAGGATATCAGGATATCATATACAGATCTCATTTATGGCCCAATCCTTACGAAATTTTGCATGGGGATAAGATGAGGGTCAGAATAGCCTACTCTTTTTGGAGATGATCGCCATATATTTCGGGGTTGAAATGGACCAAAAAACTGCAAAATTGTCGCCAGGTCGTAATTATCGCCCGATCCTCACGCTTATTTGAATGGGGGTTACCTCACATTGCAAAAGCCAAGCAATTTCGGATGGCCATCCAAAAATATTCAATGTGTGAAGGAGTTTGCCAACTTTTATAGACAAAATACGAAAATGCCCATTCCAGTGACTTTTTGAAGAATTCACAAATACAGGAAAAACGCACTTCCGACTATTTCGTTAACGCTGATTTCGTTGAAAAATATAGTCAAATGTCTGTATCTCATATAGATGCGTTTCAGTCAAAAACCATTAATAAATGTTAATCTTTTGCCACTTCTGAGAGGTTATAGGTCTTTGGGAAATATTGGTTCCAGATCTAGGAAGACCATTTAATTGCAACATCTACCAATAAATTGGAAATGAGCAAATTAGTTTAAGTTGCTATTATTCGAAAATTAGAGAACGAAACCTGATGGTTTTCTTTTATTATTTGTCACAATATCTTGTGGAATTCTGTCGAGTACTTCGCCTATATAAACTGTATCGTTTATTATAGTGTTGTAGGGTATTCAACGGTCGGCCCCGCTCGACTGTAGCCTTTGCTTACTTGTTTTAAATTATTTTCAAGGGCTGTAGATTTACATGTGATAAAAAAGATAATGAACAAGTTAAAAAGCAGTAAGTTCGTCCGGGCCGAACTTTTAATACCCTCCACCATTTGCAACGAATTTGGAAATTTTTAAAAAAATAAAATCCTTAAAAAATTCTGTTAAAATTTTAAAAATACCGAATATAGCCGTTATATTGGGGTCTATACGACGTGGACATACATAGGCATTGTTTGTCATAAGCCATTACCATATTCAAATTCGAAACTTGAAATAAACGGTGAATAGTGTAGCTAAAATCATCAAAACATCGTATATAAGGAGGTGCCGTTAAATTGGAGCTGTGCGAAGACCTGGACCAGCATAGACAATTTTCTGTCACAGGCTGTAGCATCCATTACGAACTCCAAATACCACATCTCAAACAATTTCGGTGGGTATTGTACCTAAAATCGTCAAAATACCGAATATAGAGAGGTACTGATATATGGGGCCTATACGAAGACCTGGACCCGCACAGACAATTTTTTGTCACAGACTGTAGTTCCCATAACGAACTTCAAATAACAATTTTGAAACAATTCCGGTGAATAATGTCGCTAAAATCATCAAAATACCGAATATAGGGAGGTACCGTTATATGGGGGCTATATAAAAACGTGGACCTACATGGCCCATTTACGAACTTAACCTGCCTACTGGAAAAATAAACAGGTGTGCAAAATTTTAGCCTTCTATCTCAATTCGTTCGAAAGATAGCGTGATTACAACAGACAGACGGACAGACAGACAGACAGACGGACATGGCTACATCGTCTTAGAATTTTACGCTGATCAAGAATATATATACTTTGTTTGACATGAGTATTTCGAGGAGTTATAATCGGAATGACAAAGTTAATATACCCTCCAAAGTATGGTGGAGGGTATAAAAATATAAAAAAAGTTAAAATGGATTTTGCAGACAGATGTATAACCTCAGCCAATGTTCGGTTAATTAAATACATTTTCACTTCTGTTATGATTATTCAAATTGTTGACGCTCTATGGAGTATGTTCCGAAGGAATGGGCCAATATTGGCCATTTCGTATCGGAGCTAAAGAAAATGATATAAATATTGCGACGTGTCAGGTTCGGACTATATGGGTTACTTCTTTCATTTGATATGAGATATATGACAATTTTGTAGAAAAATCTTAAAAACATTTATATCCAGTTTTATGCGAAATCATAAATTCCATATTCATCTCAGATTTCTGGTTGAGATAAATATGTAGATATAGCAAGATGTAAAGAACCACTGACTTGTTTCGCAATTTATGATAGATAAAACTATTGAAAGTTGTGACCCTTTGTGGGTGAGGTACCGGATATATATATATCATCTTCACAATAGAGCAGTTCCAATACAAAATTATCACAAACCTACTACCATCCGTTCACCCTAAACCAAACTGATAAAAATTTAGTACCATTTGGTACAGTTCGCATACTTAGTACACATTTCCAAAACCACCTTCATATATTCAACCTACCTTCCAATCTTGATTCTTACACTAAATTTCTAGTTTTTAGTCCTCCTCCACTTAAAAACTTTTCATAACCTTAAACTTCGAATTTCCAAAAACCTTTTTTTCCTGCATTCCATATTCAATGACTCTTATTCCAAATTTTTGAATTCTAGACCATTCACAATTCGGAAGGAACATGAAAAGTTACAAAAAAAATCCTTCGAAAAATACTTCTTAAATAAAAACCGTTGTATGTGGGCTATACAAAGAGACCTACATAGAAGAATTTCCGTGAAAGGTTCAAGTGCCCATTACGAAATTCAAATCAGAAATTTAAAAAAAATTACGGTGTATACTGTCGCTAAATTCATCAAAATACCGAATATCGGGGGCTACCGTTTTATGGGTGATATGCGATATCGTGGAACTATATAGACAGTTCTATGTAATGGGGTAAATTATTCAGAAGGAATTCCTTGTGTGGATTTTCAGACAATTCCATTGAAAAATGTGGCTAAAATCATCAAAATATTGAGTAATGGGAGGTAACGTTATATCGGGCTATAAGAAGACATTGACCTGCATGAGCAATTTTCAGTCACAAATGGAAGTACCTATTAGAAACTTCAAATATGAAATTTGAAGCAATTCCGATTAAAAATGTCGTCAAAATCTTCAAAATACCGAATATGGGGAGGTATCGTTATATGGGGGCTATGCGAAAACGTGGACATGCATAGAAAATTTTCCGTCAAAGGTTCAGTGCCCATTGCAAACTTTAAATACGAAATTGGAATTCCGGTGAATACTGTAGCTAAAATCATCGAAATACCGAATATCGGGAGTACCGTAGTATGGGGTATATACGATATTGTGGACATATATAGAAAAATTTTCTTCCAGGGTGTAAAGTACTCCTAAAAAACTCCTTGTGTAGAAGATCTAATATTTCGATTGACAAATGTGGCTAAGATCATCAAAATACCGAATATCGGGGGTACAATTGTATGGTACTTCGAACTTGGCCTGCCTGCAGACAAATGACTGATCTGTGCAAAATTTTAGTTTCCTATCCCAATTCATCTTGACTCTAGCGTGATTAACAATGACGGACGGACGAATAGCGCTAAATCGTCTTAGCATTTTACGCTGATCAAGAATATATACTTTGTTAGGTCTAAAAAATGTATTTCTATTATTTGAGTTACAAACGGAATTACGAAGTTATTATAACCTCCATATAATAAAATCAATCCTGTATTTATACCCTACAACACTATGTGTTGGGGGTATTATAAGTTTGATTGGGCCAAAAATTATGTAACACCACGAATATTGGTTTCCCACATAGGAAAGTATATATGGATCTTCCTATCTCGCCGAGCTGAGTCGATCTAGCTATGTATGTCCGTCCGTCCGTCTGTCCATGTTAATTTGTAATCACGCTACAGGTCGCAATTATGGCCCGATCCTAACGAAATTTTGCACGAAGGTGGGGTTAGGGTCAGAATAGAAGCCTATTTCTTTTGGAGATGATCGCCAAATGTTTAGGGGTTGAAATGGACCAAATACTGAAAAAATGTCGGATTTTGCAGTAGCTATACAGGTCGCAATTATAGACCAATCGACTATTCGCATGTAGCAAGAGTTTAGGGTGGGGAAGAAGCCTACCAATTTGGGTGGTCATCGGATAATATTTAGCGGGTAAAATAGACCATATCTTTTTGTTGAGAAATTCAAAATTTTTCATTAAACCGCGAATATTTTAAATCCCGACGAAATCACAAAGCCATGACAAGGTTACTTCTGATCTTTACATTGATGTTAAGAACCAGCAAATCGGATATATAGCAAAATATGTGCGATATATGTGTCTACCAAAGAAGATATGCTTGAAAGACCTCATATATGTCGAGAACGGCTGAACTGATTTCGACAGTTCTGGCCTCTTGGCAGGAAAGAAAAAACGTCTGAAAAAATCGCATAAAAATATCTCTCTAAAGATGAAAATATTGATTTTGTAAAATTTTCTCATATTTTTTTCAATTTTGTCATATTTTTGGCATATTTTCATTTTGAATTAAACATTTGGTAATATTTCTACAGCTAACAAAACTAAGTAGATAGGATATCAGGATATCATATACAGATCTCATTTATGGCCCAATCCTTACGAAATTTTGCATGGGGATAAGATGAGGGTCAGAATAGCCTACTCTTTTTGGAGATGATCGCCATATATTTCGGGGTTGAAATGGACCAAAAAACTGCAAAATTGTCGCCAGGTCGTAATTATCGCCCGATCCTCACGCTTATTTGAATGGGGGTTACCTCACATTGCAAAAGCCAAGCAATTTCGGATGGCCATCCAAAAATATTCAATGTGTGAAGGAGTTTGCCAACTTTTATAGACAAAATACGAAAATGCCCATTCCAGTGACTTTTTGAAGAATTCACAAATACAGGAAAAACGCACTTCCGACTATTTCGTTAACGCTGATTTCGTTGAAAAATATAGTCAAATGTCTGTATCTCATATAGATGCGTTTCAGTCAAAAACCATTAATAAATGTTAATCTTTTGCCACTTCTGAGAGGTTATAGGTCTTTGGGAAATATTGGTTCCAGATCTAGGAAGACCATTTAATTGCAACATCTACCAATAAATTGGAAATGAGCAAATTAGTTTAAGTTGCTATTATTCGAAAATTAGAGAACGAAACCTGATGGTTTTCTTTTATTATTTGTCACAATATCTTGTGGAATTCTGTCGAGTACTTCGCCTATATAAACTGTATCGTTTATTATAGTGTTGTAGGGTATTCAACGGTCGGCCCCGCTCGACTGTAGCCTTTGCTTACTTGTTTTAAATTATTTTCAATAAGATTTTGTGAACATTTTATGCCATTACCTTCGTCACGTGGATTAAGTCGGTAATGACCTGCTCTGATTTTAATCCACTTTTGATGGCTCATAAGAAACCAATAATGTTTGCAAACACTATATGATTAACATGCGGGCTCTCAAGATATCCTCAATTACCTAACCTGCATTTAATTCGAACATCATCGTATGGTAGATTAAATGCGAAAAGTCATTGTCAACCCTATCGCACCCCAATAACCCTCCATGATTAATAATGATTCTCAATTACTTAGTTCTACCTTAACATTGTTGGATTGTGTAATGGTGAAAAACATGGAACACTGATTACGAATTCCAATATCGAAGGCTATGTGTGTGTGTGTGAATAGATTGCTTACGGTAAACGTTTTGTTGATTTGCATACATCTGGGCACTTAACCTTTCAACCATTATCCCCCTGAAGAATACTCAAGAATATGTTCCCTTATTAAGTGCTTTAAATTGTTGAGATGTGTACTGGCAAATATGTTTTGAAGGGCCATTTTGAGTGGTTGTTGAGTTCGAGAGATTTATGATTGTATGTGTGCCCAGGAGGTGAAAATAAAATTAAGATTTCAATGATTAATAAATGTTTTGCCAATTATTCACTTTATCTGCTCCGACTGGCATAACAATTGAGCTCGTAATTAGAAGTACTTTTCTTTGAATGTTCCCCTTCTGTCTAATCTTTTTACGTCCAGCCTTATCGCTGCAGAAATTATGTATCATTTGATGCTTCCAAAACTGTTCCTCAGATAAAAATTATCGAATTTGGAGCCTAAGTCCTTTTGGAGAAATACATTTCAGAACATTGGGTGCGATGTAGCAATTTCCGTCCGTCAGTCCATCCGTCTGGTGAACAATAGGTGCTGGGTTCGAGTATGTGTACTCAAATTGTACTAAATGTTATTAAATGTGGTATTTGGTGAATGTATAGAAGATGGAATCCCGAAATTTGATAGTGGAATCTGAGATTGAAATATGTGCTATAATTGTACGAAAAGTACTAAATTAAACTAATTTGACATTGGGTGTTGGGATAAAATAGAATAAAAAGAAACCTTCAAAATGCCTAAAAATAAGGAGGGTAATATGGGGCCAAATACTGGATAAATTTTGAACATTTTTAGTTTAAGGAGAAAATTAGGAGGATACTTGGGGCCAAATACTGAAGAAATCTTGAACATTTTTTGGATTGAGGAGGTTACAGTGTGAGACAAAAAAAAAACTGCACCAAAGTGAAACGCCACTATTTTTACTTTTTTTTTTTTAATTTTATTGAATGAAAGCAAAAAATTTCGGAAATAGCATCAGATTTTAGAATAAGTTTAGATTTGTTTGAATTGGTCACCTTTGGCACAAATTATGGCCTTCAAACGACCAATGAAACCGTCACACGCTGCCCGAAAATTGCTCTGCGGGATTTTGGCCCATTCCCTGCAAAGCGCTAGCTTGAGGTGATCGAAACTTTGGTATGTGTGTATGTGCCAACCTTGCTTTCCAAAATACTCCAGACATTGGCATTCGGAGAATTTGGTGGCCATTGTGCGCTGGCAATGAAGCGAGGAACCTCATTTTGTAACCATACTTGGGTGGCGAGTGCTGAGAGCGATGATGCAGAGTCCTGTTGGAATTTCCAAGATCTGCGACCAAAATTTTTGCGTGCCCAAGGCTTTAATACAACCTCCAGAATATTTTCGCGATAATATTCGGCATATATTCCGATGCCACGGTCGATTATCGGGCTGTTATGGCGGTCCACCCCATCACCATGGCCGGCGCTTGAGTCTGGTGGCCAACCGAAGGTGCACATTTTCAGCCGACATTTTTGGCAAGTAAACACGATCATTTTGTTTGTTTACGAACTGCTGGACAACGAATGTTTTCTCATCGGAGATGGAGAAAACCAAATTCGGCAGTTCACCACTTTCGGCCAAGAGAAACCACTCTTTAGCTCTTTTGAGTCTATTTTCTTTCTCTTGCTGTGAAGGTTTTTGGACTTTTTGTAATTTCAATGGCTTTACCCCGAGCTCATTTTTCAATATTTGACGAGCCATTTTTCGGCCACTGCGACGCGGGTTTCGATGAAGTTGCTTCTCTACTTTTCGAACCATTTCTGCTGATGTTGCTGTTTTCTTCCATCCACTTCCTTGAAGTTGGGCTACGCTACAAGTATCACGGTAACGAGCGATGGTACGAGACACAAAAGATTTATTCGGTTTTAAATACTGGAGTCCTCTAACGTAGCCACCTGTGGTTTTCTAGCCAAATATAAATAAATCACACTATCACGCTTGAATTCCATCACGAATAACTTTTTTTTCTGGAGAATTGTCACCAAAAATTGTTTATACGCTTGTAAACCATATAATGAGCTGTCACTGGAATAATGTTAACAGCTGTCGGCCGAGTGGCTGAAAAATCACAGCAGTCTAAAGTTGGTTGCAGTTTTTTTCATCTCACCCTGTATGTATACATATCTCACATAAAGTGATGGGTGCAGTCGATATTGTCCAAACCAGGCACTTCGCAATATTTATATCATATTTATTTAGGTCTGATACGAAATGGATTATATTGGCCCATTCCTTCGGAACCTACTCCATGGAGGTTCAACAATTTGAATAGTCTTAACAGAAGTCCAAATATATTTAAATAATCGAACATTGTCTGGGGGTATACATCTGTCGGGAAAACCGACGGATACTTTTTAACCTGTTGTTTTTTGTTTTTTTGAAATTATATCCAGATAGAAAGAGACTCATAAATAAATTTCAATATTATTTAATTTTATTTTATAATATAATTTTATTTTATTATTTAACTTAAATTAACTTAAACTAATATAAATATCACAATAATAATTTAATTATTTAACTATTTAAAAAAATTGTAAGACAAAACCTGTCTTGTCAAAGAAATATTTTTCAAAATCCAACAGTTGTCATTTCTAATTTCCAAAATAAGTAGCTCAGCTCTTCTTTGGTTTTTGCGGAATTTTACAAAAACAACAATGCTATAGACCACCTCAGGCAGTCCACCTCTTACATGATAAAGGACTCCATTTGATCGTCATAGCGTGACTCGAATTCCTTGATGTCACGATAGAGTTGCTCAATAATTATGGCCTGTTTGTTTTGCGGCAGCTGGGAGAGCAGATTGAGGGGAGCCAAGGTGTATTTGGGTTTTACGCTGGCGGTGGTGGATTTCATTTTCATTTTTGGTGGCAAACTAATGGTGCCCACAGTGGCACCATTGATGGTCAGTTTGTTGGTCAAATGTTGAGGTATTTTGACAATGGGTTTCTTTTGTTTCACAACCACGCCAGCTGGGGGAGTAGTGGGTGGGCAGTTTTCTTTTCCCGCCGATGATTTGGTGGCCTTTTTCTGTTGCCGTTTCATGGTGAAGGCTGGAAATCCTTTGGGTGTTAGGTGTCCACTGACAGCTGAGCTCATGTTGTGCACCCGACGACGCATACGAGCCATGTGCGTTTCCATTTCGGCGGCAGGTTTAGGACGACGTTGTTCAAAGGCCTTTTTCCACAACAAATAGGTGGGGTCATTATCCGATTTTTTCGATGATGGCAAAGCGGTGGAGAGATCTTCAAAGGACGAACAACGAGGCATGGTGTTGAGTACCAAACGTTTTTTGCCTAATTTTTTGATTTTGGCCACGGGTGATGAACTGGATGAGGCTGAGGATTTATCGCTGCCGCCACTACTGCGGCTGGTACTGCCACGCTTGAAACTCATGCGTTGGCAAGTACGTTTCATGAGATTGGGTAAATTGTTGTTGGCATCTTCGGAGGTGAGGACGCAATTGACGGCGTGTACGTTTCCCATTTTGTTGAGTGAAATTAGTTTTCTTTTGAGATGTTGATGCTTGGAGAGATGATGATGAACTGTGTGCCGAATTACGAAGTTCCGTTAGTTTTTATACCTAAAATTTGGAATTCGAATGGAAATCCAGGTAAACGTGTGCATGCATGGCCAACATATGCAGGAAGTACTTCGATGTCTGTTGTGTTGTGGCTCAACGAAAAGTGGCCGCGACTCTGGCGGTTTTCCAGGTAAATGATGCAAATTATAACATCCCAAATCCGTGACATTATCCACCCAGTGACCTTTTTTCCCATTTACATCGTCCTCATCTTCCGTTAATCCCTTTTTACAGATCTTATTAGATTTTTCAATCTATTGATTACCTTTAAACACACCAACGAAAGGATGACCGTCGCACACCCCTCATAAAGTATGCCATGACACTCTCCCGGGGAATTATATCCTGTGCCATTGCCTACCAACAATTTTAATCCAATTGATGTTTGTCATCTTTGAGGTGACTTAGTTATTGTTAATCCTTTCATTTTTGCGACAAGGGGACACTCGACTCAGATGGCGTTTCTTCCAAAGAAAGTTGTAAATGAATTGGAAAAATTCCCATGCGCCACATATGTTTGTATTTACCGGCGCTACAGGCGGGCCATATTCCATATCACAATTCCTTTTCTTCTCCTTTTTCCGAAGTGTACGTGACATTTTCCAACATGGTTAACAATTTTGAAAACATCCAGAAATAGAAATTACGTAAATTTTCACATTTCCCGCAAAAAGAAACCAGAATTTTCAAAATAAAATATAAACAGTTTAACTTGTTTATTTTTGTTGGTGATGGTAAAGTCAAAAATGTATTTTTTTCAGATAAAACGGCGCTCATTAATAATCCGAATAATTCCTTTGACATGCGGGTTCGGAATTAACATCGAACACATTTCGTTGCCGGCTATTTGAATATCAATTAGGGGAATTTTCCCTAATGATGGGAGTCTTGTCCACAGAAAATATTTTTAATCCAAACGCCTCTTTAACTTCCGGCAGATAATTTTAAAGGAGTTTAGGGAATATTTACGTCAATCTGAGGGAAAATCTAAGACTCTGATAAGGGAACTTGGGGGAAATGTGCGATAAAAATTGTGGGTGGAAAAATGTCTGTGGGATAGGAAGTCCAATGGGTAATTTTGTATGGAATCTAGAGGAACAATTTTCTCCGCTATGTGGGGAATATTCCTTAAATAAGACTATATCCTGTCAAAATTAATTTTGAATCCTACAATAAACGTATTTCCTTCTGAAACGTAAAAAGTTATACTTTGTTGGAGATTTATACAAAGTATATATATTCTTGATCAGCATAAAATTCTATGTCGATTTAGCGATATCCATCCGTCTGCGGAAATCACTTTTGCTTCCGAATGAAATGAAGTGGGTTGATAAAATTTTACTCAAATGTATATTATGTCTGCAGGACTTTTGGTATTAAAAATGGGCCAAGTAGGTCCACGTTTTAGTATTTTGGTAATTAAAGCGACATTATACACTGGAATTCTTTCAAATTTGGTATTTGAAGTTCGAAATGGATACTACAGCCTATGGCTAAAAAATTGTCCGTGCAGGTCTACGTCTTCGTATAGCCCTCATATAACGGTACCTACCGATATTCGGTATAATTTCAAATTTGGTATTTGAAGTTCGTAATGGATACTACAGCCTATGACAGAAAAGTGTCTGCGCAGATCCACGTTTTGGTATAGCCCCCATGGTACCTTGATGATTTACGCTACATTATTCGCCGATTTTTTTTCAAGTTTCACATTTGAACATTGTATTGGCTTATGACAAAAGTTGCCTATTTTTTATTTTTTTTTATTATTTATTTATTTATTTTTTTTTTTTTGAAAATTGCAAAATTCGTTCCATATTATGGAGGATATTCAACACCTTTTATGCTTGTTAATACATATGAAGTCCTGACATTTAGGTAAGATTTAGACACGTATTCCAGGACCTATGGTATAATTTTATGACAAATAATTTTGTAGAATATTTCGACTAGCTATGGTCCCGCTTAAAAGAAGTTTTTAACCATGATTTTAGAAAAAGCGCCAAAAATACCCCCTTGTTGAATCGCTTGAGAGTTAAAAATTTCTACCAAAAAATGTTTCTCATATTTTTGTCTGTAATATTGGCGAAGATAGTATATACAGGGTTGTCCATATTCGACGGACCCATCTGCCAACGCCATAACTTTTGACAGAGATGTCACATCGCTTAATGACATACCGCGTTTGAAGCGTCAGTCCAAGCAGATTTTTACCATGAACCAATACACGCCACGCGAGCGCTCTGAAATAGTTGAAATTTACATTCAACAGAAGAAGTCAATTGTGAAAACTCAACGTGCTTTTAAAACATTAAAAAAGGTGAGAAGTGCGCCTTCTAAGAACACCATTAAGCGTTTATACGAAAAATTTTCGACTGGTAAGGCTCTTTCTAATCCGAAGAGGCCATATAAAAGTCGACCAAGGCGATCGGCCGAGAATATCGCTGCCGTACGAGCCAGTGTTGAGAGGTCCCCAAGAACATCCCAAAAACGCCGTTCTCAGCAGTTGGGCATGGCTCGGTCCACTTTACAACGGATTATTCGCATTGATTTGCATTTCTTCCCGTACAAAATTCAATTGACGCAAAGAATGTTGCCTGCGGACAAGCCTCGTCGATTGGAATGGGCCCAAAGAGTCATGGGTCCGTCGAATGTGGACAACCCTGTTCCTAAAATACCTAAAACGGAATCTTAATACACAAATTTACAAATGTGAGGAAGAGGTGGAAAATGCCACCTCTATTTTGGTTACTTTTCGATATAAACTTAAAAAAAGCCGATACACGTGTTTTCCTTTTTATACCCTCCACCATAATATGGAGGGTGTATTAAGTATATCATTCCGTTTGTAACACCCCGAAATATACATTTTAAACCCAATAAAGTATGTATGTTCTTGATCACCAACAAATTCTATGTCCGTCCGTCTTTTCGTGTATGGAAATCACTCTAGTTTCCAAACGAACTGAAGTAGGTTGATAAAATTTTGCTCAGATGTGTCCTTGGCAGGATATTTGGTAATGAAAATGGGCTATGTAATAGGCCCACATAACTGTACCAATCAATATTCCGCATTTTATGCTCTCTGCGACATTGTTCACCGCATTTTTTTTAAATTTCGTATTTGTTTTTCCTAATAGATGCTATAGTCTGTGACAGAAAATTGCATTTACAGGTCTAGGTCTTCATATAGCCCCCATATAATGGTAGTCGGCATTTTGACGGTTTTAGATAGAATATTCACCGGAATTGTTTCCACTCGTCTTCATATAGTCCCCATATAATGGTACCTCCCTATATTCCGTATTATTGGGTACTAGAGCATGTGACAAAAAAAAAATATGAAAGCCAGAGAAGCTCATTTCAAATAAGTCCAGAAAATCTTTTCGTCTGACAGAATACCAACAAGTCTTCTCATAAAAAAATTAAAATTTCCGATTTTTTTTTTTTTGTAGAAACGTAGGTGAACGTTTTAATGAGAGAGCAGGTTGAATGATTCTCATAAAAGGGATTTCCCGCCAAAGCATAAAGTCTTCTTATAATCTAGCAGAAGACCATTACGTCAAGGTCTATTCAAATAACACGATAAATAGAAGAGATATAGGATATACAGGGTAAGATAAAAAAGAACTGCAACAAAGTCAAACGCCATAATTTTTAATTTTATTGAATGAAAGCAAAAACTGTCGGAAATAGCATCAAATGTTAGAATAAGTTTAGATTTGTTCGAATTGGTCACCATTGGCACGAATTATGGCCAATAAAACCGTCACACGCTGCTCGAATGTTGCTCTGCGGTATTTTGGTCCATTCCCGGCGATGCGCTTGTTTGAGGTGATCGACACTTTGGCATTTTTTAGTGCCAACCTTGCTTTCCAAAATACTCCAGACACAACGGATTGGTATCCGGAGATTTTTGTGGCCATCCTGCGCTGGAAATGAAGCAAGGAACCTCATTCCATTCTTGAATAGCGTGTGCTGTTGGAATGTCCAAGGTCTGCGGCCAAAATGCTTGCGTGCCCAAGGCTTTAATACACCCTCCACAATATTTTCGCGATAATATTCGGCATTTATTCTGATGACATGGTCGATTAATACGAGCCTTGAGTTGAGTTCTGGTAGCCAACTGAAGGTGTACATTTTCAGCTGACCTCTCTGGCAAGTTAACACGATCATTTTGTTTATTTACAAACTGCTGGACAACAAATGTTTTCTCATGGGAGAAAACCAAATTCGGCAGTTCATCACTGTCTTCCTGTTGCGGTGTAAGTTCTGGCACTTTTTGGAATTTCAATGGCTTTACCCCGAGCTCATTTTTCAATATTTGCCGAATGGAGTATTGTGATATGTTCAGCTCACGAACCATTTTCGGCCACTGCGACTCTGTTTTCTTCCGTTCACTTCTTTGATGTCGGGCTACGCTGCACCAGTATCACGGTAACGAGCGATGGTACGAGACACAAAAGATTTATTCACATTTAAATGCGGGAGTGCTCTAACGATGGCAACTTGTAGTTTTCCGGCCAAATGTAAATAAATGTCACTATCACGAATAACTGGAAAATTCTCACCAAAATGCTTTTGTACACTTGTAAACAACATAATGAGCTGTCACTGGAAACATTTTAACAGATGTCGGACGAATGGCTTAGAAATGACAGCAGTCTGAAGTTCGTTGCAGTTTCTTCATCTCACCCTGTATAGGTACGACAAATCTTCTTAAAAGCACTGACATGAAAATGCTCATTAATTCACATTGACTTTTTAATTTTTTATGCTGCTAATAATAGTACAATGTTGACTTTTATTGGATAATGCATTCTCAAATTACTCATCAAACATCAAATGCAAATTAGGAATCAATTGGGCAGCTTGGGAAAGAATGTAGAATATGTTAACTATTTTGTGGGTAAAATTACAATGCTCACATTCCAAATTTTATAAAAAAAATCAAAACGTTTTTGTTAAAAAAAGTATCTAAAATATGTAGGACACTTTGGACTTTCGAAGAGCAGATTATCATAATTACACTATTGTTACCAAACCTAGCTATAAAATATGTAAAACCATACAAATATATATCCAATATTCGAGACAATTAATTTATAGAATCTGCCAAACTACAATCTCCCAAATGAATCCCCAAGGAAATACATTTTTCATTAATACCCCCAATTTCTCTCAGATAACTACAATTATGCATCGGCATTTACACTTCCAAGCACATACACACACAAAGCTGACGTCAATGCAAATATGTCAGTAGGTGTTGGTGATGGTGTTGATGTTGATACAACACATACTCTTCTCCCAACACAACATTACTTATTTTACTATTGCAGCCTCTCTCTCTCTCTCTCTCACAAAATATTATTCCAACTTAGGAATTACAAATGTACCAAGGACATGTATGTCATACATGAATGAATTACAAACACAACACATACACACACACATTTACATTCATAGATAACATTCCAGTATTTGTACACATGCATGCAGTATTTTTACTTGGTATTCATAAAACATTGAAAGACTTTTTTTGGGCGACAAAACATAAAAAATGGCACCACAGAGATGGGCACGTACCAAGCGCAAAACTAAACACGTTCCATAGTTTTGTCATGCCACGCAGCCGAAAGAAGGACATAAATTCATGTTCTCAATGTTTTGAAACAGAGACACAAAAAATAAGAAAAGAAAACAAAGAAATTGTCAACTGAATATCTGAATATTTATTGGACAAATGCAAACTTAGTATAATTGCTTGTGTACCGAAAATGGAGAAGTGGGATGATATCTAAATTTAGAGTATTGACTAGGATGGAGACATGCATAGGAGACGAAAGGAGGTTTTCATAGACAATCACCACAACAAGGACTTCTCAAAGAAGCCCTACACAGGACAAAAGACTCTCTTACAGAGGACCACAAAATCTTCTCCACACAAGACCAAAATATCTCCACCATAGAAGACCACCAGATCTTCTTCATTGAAGACCACAAGGTCTTCTCCATAGAAGACCACAAGGTCCTCTCCATAGAAGACCAGTAGGTCTTCTAAATAGAAGACCAATAGGTCTTCTAAATGGAAGACTAGTACATCTTCTAAATAGGATGCCAGTAGGTCTTCTTCATAGAATACCACCAGACAACAGACAGACCACAAGGGTTTCTCCATAGAAGACAAGAAGCTCTTCTCCATAGAAGACCAGAAGCTCTTCTCCATAGAAGACCACAAAGTCCTCTCCAGAGAGCACAAGGTCTTTTTCATAGAGATGCACAAAGTCTTCTCTATAGAAGACCAGAAGATCTTCTCCATAGAAGACCACTAAGTCTTCTCCTAAGAAGAAGACCAGTAGGTTTTCTCCATAGAAGAAGACCAATAGGTCTTCTCAATAGAAAAAGACCAGAAGGTCTTCTCCATAGAAAAAGACCAGAAGGTCTTCTCCATAGAAAAAGACCAGTAGGTCTTCTACACAGAAGACCAGAAAGTCTTCTTCATAGAAAACAAGAAAGTCTTCTTCATAGAAAACAAGAAGGTCTTCTCCACAGAAGACCAGTAGGTCTTCTCCGTAAAAGAAGACCAGTAGGTCTTCTCCATAGAAGAAGATCAGTAGGTCTTCACCAGCTGGTCTTCCTCATAGAAGAAGACCAGTTGGTCTTCTCCATAAAAGAATACTAGAAGGTCTTCTCCACAGAAGAAGATCAGTAGGTCTTCTCCATAGAAGAAGACCTGTAGGTCTTCTCTATAGAAGAAGACCAGAAGGTCTTCTCCATAGACGAAGACCAGAGGGTATTCTCCATAGAAGAAGGCCAGAATGCCTTCCCCATAGAAGAAGACCAGAGGGTCTTCTCCATAGAAGAAGACAAGAGGGTCTTCTCCATAGAAGAAGACCAGAAGGTCTTCTCCATAGACGAAGACCAGAGGGTATTCTCCATAGAAGAAGGCCAGAATGCCTTCCCCATAGAAGAAGACCAGAGGGTCTTCTCCATAGAAGAAGACCAGAGGGTCTTCTCCACAGAAGAAGACCAGTAACTCTTCTCCATAGAAGAAGACAAGTACGTCTGCTCCATAGAAGAAGACCAGTAGGTCTTCTCCACAGAAGAAGATCAGCACGTCTTCTCCGTAAAAGAAGACCAGTAGGTCTTCTCCATAGAAGAAGATCAGTAGGTCTTCACCAGTAGGTCTTCCTCATAGAAGAAGACCAGAGGGTCTTCTCCACAGAAGAAGATCACTAAGTCTTCTCCTAAGAAGAAGACCAGTAGGTTTTCTCCATAGAAGAAGACCAATAGGTCTTCTCACTAGAAAAAAGGCCAGTAGGTCTTCTCCACAGAAGACCAGAAGGTCTTCTCCATAGAAAAAGACCAGAAGGTCTTCTACACCGAAGACCTGAAGGTCTTCTCCACAGAAGACCAGGAGGTCTTCTCCACATAAGACCAGAAGGTCTTCTCCACAGAAGACCAGAAGGTCTTCTCCATAGAAGACGACACTTTTGTGGTCTTATCCATAGAATACCAGTAGATTTTCTCCATAAAGACCACAAGGTGTTCTCCATAGAAGAAAACCAGTAGGGCTTCTCCATAGAAGAAGACCAGTAGGTCTTCTCCATAGAAGAAGTCCAGTAGGTATTCTCCATAGAAGAAGACCTGTAGGTCTTCTTCATAGAAGAAGACCAGTAGGTCTTCTCCACAGAAGAAGACCAGTAGGTCTTCTCCACAGAAGAAGACCAGCCGGCCTTCTCCACAGAAGAAGACCAGCACGTCTTCTCCACAGAAGAAGACCAGCACGTCTTCTCCACAGAAGAAGTCCAGTAGGTATTCTCCATAGAAGAAGACCAGTAGGTCTTCTCCACAGAAGAAGACAAGTAAGTCTTCTCCATAGAAGACAAGTAGGTCTTCTCCAAAGAAGACAAGTAGGTCTTCTCCAAAGAAGAAGACCAGTAGGTCTTCTCTATAGAAGAAGACCAGTTGGTCTTCTCCATAAAAGAATACTAGAAGGTCTTCTCCATATAAGAAGACCAGTAGGTCTTCTCCATAGAAGAAGACCAGTAGGTCTTCGCCATAGAAGAAGACCAGTAGGTCTTCGCCATAGAAGAAAACTAGACTAAAAACTTCTCTATAAGAGACAATTTGGTCTTCGCCATAGAAGGCCACAAGGTTATTGTACATTGTAAGACCAAATACACACCTAACTTCTTTAGGTTGCCTATTCCATATTTTATATGTATGGTTTATGTTCCTGCATTCCTAGCATGTGTGTAAGCTGATTGCGTTCCATTTGGTTTCTTATCTTTGTCATACAGACACATTGCCTCAAATTTGGGCTTATGAAGATTTAAAAATGAAGAACTGTCCTTAATCAATATGCGCATTACATACATTCGGATTATTTTGAAATGTGATATCAAGTTAAAGGGGTAATTCAGATGGCTTTATCGACTCAACTTTCAACAAAATTCATTACTTCATTTCAAAACTGTAACAAAGAATTTCCTAATTATACTTCTTCATCTCAAATTCAAAGCCTCCTAACAAAACGAGTATGAGTGGAAAGTTCTCCTCAAAGTTCAAAGAGACCCCCAAATGATGTATTACTACAATTGCAAATGTTCATGTTTCTACAAAACTCAAACAAAGGATAATTAATAACCACATGTAAATACATGGAATATTATTTTCATTGTGTTCACAATGAAGGCAAAAACCTACAGGACATATGAGTTCAAATGCCACAAACACACACACACTGTGTGTGTAGAAATATTTTATTCTCTAACCATAAGCTCCACAAATGATATCCTCTATGAATGGAATTGTTAATGAATGGCTTAAAATACCACACACATACAACCACAACATTATATAAATATATACATATTTTGTTCTCTGTCTCTCTCTCTTTCTCTCTGTTGCTTTTCAATTTTACAATATAATCCCATCGTACGCCAAAAAACACAATATGGAATATTTGCTTCTATTTCATTAATGAAATCACGCAACATAAAAGGACCCCCATCACCTAACCTCGCAAATACTTGGAATACATTGTTGTACTTGTTGGTTTTTCTTCATTGGTAAATCCCATCCTCCGCTCTCGTCATTCAAAAAACCAAAAAATATAATCTCATCACGAAGTACAGTTTATGAGAGGAGAGGCGGTCGGTCGTTGGCGTAGGCAATGACAATTTGACTTTGCCTCGGTGTAATGGTGTTGGTAATACGTTTATGAGCCTAAAAATAGGCAACAATTTGTAAATTTATTTAAATTACAAAGCAAATAACGCAAAAAAGTATACGTGTCCTGTATCAAAATAGACACACAGTGGATGTGTGTGTTTGTTTATTATGGGTTGTAAGTGACAATTGTCTGACGGGAACTAATGATATCTCTAGTGAAAATGGGAGATGGATATTATTAGAAAAGTAGGGGAAGAATTCTAGATTAGAAGAAAATATATTCTTGAAAAACGTTATATTGTTAATGAAAATGGAAAACAGTGATAGTTGGTGCAACATGTTTGATCATACCAATAATAAGATCCCTTTCCAAATGGGATTTGGTGCCGGTAATAATATTTCATAATTTATGTGAAATCATAATCCGTAACACAAATTTATATTTATAAAATAAAATGTCAGGCGGATAATGATGGTTTACATAAATATGCCTAAAGGGCATGGTCACGAAGCTACTAGGAGCAAACAAGGGTGTTGAGCACCAAACAGTTTAAATTCGACAATATATAAAAAAAACAAAAACAAGTAAAAAATTATCAGTCGGGTTTTCCGACAGAAGTATACCCCTTGAGTTATGATTATTCAAACTGTTGGACCTTTATGGGGGAGATTTCGCAGCAGTTGGGCAATATTAACCAAATCGTATGTGACGTAAGACAGATATAAATATATTACGTGCCAGATTTGACTATTCCCATACTTTATATGAGATATGTGCAAGATTTTGGAAAATGTGGAAATATGCGTGAGGTACCAGATGTAGACGGCCGAAGTATTCAAATTCTCATACTACATCTTATCTTATGCAGATAAAGCTATTGGTATGTGCAAATATTTAAGGAAATCGAACATTTATATCCACTTTTATGCGAAATCATAAATTCCGATAATTTACATATTCATATCAGATATCTGGCTAAGAAAAATATTTAGATAAATAAATTAAAGAATCGCGGATTTGATTCGCAAATTATGACAGATATAAGCCTTGGAAATTGTGAACCTTTGTGGGTGAGGTACCAAAAGCGGTTGCAGATATACAGGGTGAGATGAAAAAACTGCAACCAACTTTAGACTGCTGTCATTTGTAAGCCACTCGTCCCACAGTGGTTAAAATTGTTCCATTGACAGCTCATTATATTGTTTACAAGCGTGCAAAAAATGAGAATTTTCCAGAAAAAAGTTATTCGTGATGGAACTCAAGCGTGATAGTGTGATTTCTCTATATTCGGCTGGAAAACAACAAATAGCTATCGTTAGAGCACTTCAGCATTTAAATGTGAATAAATCTTTTGTGTCTCGTACCATCGCTCCTTACCGTGATACTGGTAGCGTAGCCCGAAGTCAAGGAAGCAGACGGGAGAAAACAGCAACATCAGCAGAAATGGTTCTAGAAAAGTAAAGAAGCTACTTGATTGAAACCCGCGTCGCAGTGGCCGAAAAATGGCTTGTGAGCTGAACTTATCGCAATATTCCATTCAGCAAATATTGAAAAACTAGCTCGGGGGGTACAGCCATTGAAATTTCAAAAAGTACAAGAACTTACACCGCAGCGGAAAGAAAAAAGACTCAAACGAGTTGCTTCGCTTGGCCGAAATTGGTGAACTGCCGAATTTGGTTTTCTCCGATGAGAAAACATTCGTTGTCCAGCAGTTTGTAAACAGACAAAATGATCGTGTATACTTGCCAAAGAGGTCAGCTGAAAATGTGCACCTTCGGTTGGCCATCAGAACTCAAGCGCCGGCCATGGTGGTGGTGTGGGCCGCCATAACAGCCGAGGGTCGCTCTCCGCTCGTATTAATCGACCGTGGCATCAGATTAAATGCCAAATATTATCGCGAAAATATTCTGGAGGGTGTATTAAAGCCTTGGGTACGCAAACATTTTGGCCGCAGACCTTGGACATTCCAACCGGGCTCAGAACCAACGCACTCAGCACGCGCCACCCAAGAATGGTTACAAAATGGGGTTACTCGCTTCATTTTCAGCGCACAATGGCCACAAAAATCTCCGTATACCAATCCGTTTGTGCCTGGAGTATTTTGGAAAGCAAGTTTGGCACTAAAAAATACCAAAGTGTCGATCACCTCAAGCAAGCGCTTCGCCGGGAATGAGCTAAAATACCGCAGAGCAACATTCGGGCCATAATTCTTGCCAAAGGTGACCAATTCGAACAAATCTAAACATACTTTAAAATTGAATGCTATTTCCTTTGTTTTCATTCAATAAAATCTAAAAAAATGTAAAAATTGTGGGGTTTAACTTTGTTGTAGTTTTTTTCTTTTTTTTTTTTTTTGTCTCACTCTGCATACCCTATCTACAGATATCCATCCTTCCGTCTGTCTGTGTGGCTGGTGCGCACGATAATTCTTGAAGGGAGGATTCGATTTGATCCAAACTTGGTATATCGTAATATTATGTTGAAACTTATATCGAGTTCCGAGATGGGAAAAATCAACACACTCCTTCTGGTACCTCTGCAACAAAAAGGCAAAATCTTCACAGAAAAAAATTTACCTCATAGAAAGAGAAAGGATCATTCGATTTTGTGGAAATTTTGCTTATCCCTATATTTTTGCCAGTACTAGATCATGTGCGAAAATGAATAAAATCCCCCACAAAGGGTCAAAATTCCAAATAGTTCTAACTCTTACAAAATGTGAAATAAAAGTTTTCATATTTTACACATCCCAATGTACTCCGTCTGATACCTCAACATTTATAATAACTATGAAGCTCGTAGCATCCGATTCTTTTCAAATTTCTCACATCCTAATGCTTCTACTTTGGCAAGGTCTATTGTGAAGATAGTTGACATTGGACCACTCCTTCTGGTACCTCCCCCACAATGAGTCACTTTATTAATATACACGATTACTTTTCAAATTTAGTACTATTTAGTACTTTGCGAATACATTTCCGAAAACACCTCAATTTGACCAGAATATGAACAGCGGCTCTTATACAAAATTGCATATTCCAAGCGTTATCCCTTCACCAAATAGCCAATTTAGTACAACTTAGTACTTTTCCAAGACCCCACATCCATATCTCAATTCCAGATACCAACAGAAACCTCAATATAAAATTTAAGGATTCCAGCCCAATAAGAAACCAGTAAAGAAAGTCGTAAAGTAGAGCTCCACATAACAATTAAAAGTTTTTATGGGAGAATTTAATCATACACGCTATGATTATAATTATTATTTAAAGGACTAAATATACCGAAGCATTTGTATCTTTTAAATTCGGACTTGTATTGCCCATTTGGTGCAAAATTAATTTAAAATCAGATAAAGATATATATGGGTGCTATATCCAAATCTAAACCGATATGGATAAAATTTGGCAAAGATATTTCTGAGCTGTATTTGATATATATATCCCTGAATATCGTTGTTACGTAGTGCATATTACGGCTGTGGGTAACAAATACAACAAATCGGATGAACAATATATATGGGAGCTATAGCTATATCTGAACCGATCTTCACCAAATTTGACATACTAGCTAGACTAGACTCTAGACTCAATTCGGTCGCATGTGCCAAATTCCATCCCATTCGGACAAATATTAGACGTTTGGTGTACAATAAAAGTTAAATCGGACAAAGTTATATGTGGGAGCTATATCCAAATCTGAACCGATCTCGATAAAATTTAGCAAATGTATTTCTGAGCTGTATTTGATATATTTCCCAAATATTGTTGTTACAGAGTGCATATTACGGTTGCGGAGGACAAAAATAACAAATCGGATGAACAATATATATGGGAGCTATAGCTATATCTGAACCTATTTCGATCAAATTTGGCATACTTATTTTCAGGCATAATTTGGTTGTATGTGCAAAATTTCATACTATTCGGGCTGATATTACACGTTTGGTGCACAATAAAAGGCAAATCGGACGAAGATATATATGGGAGCTATATCTAAATTTTGACCGATTATCTCCAATTTCAATAGGGTTCGTCCTTGGGCCAAACAAATGTTGTTTGGAAAATTTTATCTCAATCGGATAATAAATGCAACCTGCATTTTTTTTCTGACAGACGGACGGACGACAGACGGACTCACATGCATAAATCAACTCAGAAAGTGAAAGTTAAAATCGTATTTCAACATTTTGTCAGTTCTATAGCTTAATCTGGATTATAAATAATAAAATGTTGATGTTAAACCTAATTTATAGTGGGAATAAATTAAGTCTTAAATAACTCGCTGTCAAACATTTTTCATTTTAAGTTTTCTGAATGCTGTTACGCATATTAAACAGATACGAAATTTATATTCACATGGAACATAAAACACATAGTCATCAGTTATTTACTTATTTATTTATTTATTATTTTTTTTTTTTTTTTGTTTAAAGAACGAACGGCGAAAACTAACAACATTTCATTTTCATATTATTCCTCTCGAAAATATGAGAAAGTTTTCATTTCACATTTCGCTGAAACTCATTTAAAATAAACTGAAAAGAGTTTTAATATTCTGTTTTTGAGATGACATGAAATGACAAAATTTCCGCGCTACTTTATTCATTGTTTTCATTTCCCGTTGCATAATCACAAACGGCATTGTTTTACTTTAATTTTCCGTTTAACAGGGAGGGATTTTGTGCCAGAGGATAATGCTTCGCGTCACTTTTGACTTCCTTTGAGAGGAAAGGAAAGAGGTTTTCTGTTCAGGGGAAATTAAAAAGACAAATTGCCGCTATAAAATGCTTAAAAGAAATGAGGGAAAGGGAAAGTTATTATAAACAAATGTTTATACCTTTAGCTATATTATTTGAAAGTACCCTATGTGGAACAATTAGATATAAAGGTATACTCCTTCTCAAACCTAAAATTTTAAAAATTCCTGAATCTTCTTCATATGCTATATTTAAGTAATTTTTTATTAACACAAAATATATGAACACATTTAAGAAATATTTTTCAAGGACAAGAAATTGCAAAGTTTTGAGATTTTTTAAGAGCTTGATGGCCAAAGCTCATGGATTTTAAAAATATTGTTAATGCTTTCCCAAATGTAAATGGGAGATTTCTAAAAATATTTTTCAACTCCTTCCTGGCCACAAATCATGGATTTTGAAATAGCCTTTTAAGTTTTCTTGGGTTTAAATCGTTGATTTTTTCCAAAATAATTTTGAGTTAATATTCATTTAATTTTGATCAGATACCAACTACTCCACATTTTTTTTTATTTTTTTTTTTATTATTTTTTTGCCAAAGATCGTAAATTTTTGAAAATATTTTTCCTAAAAAAACCAACATGTTTGAAATTATTTTAAGGTCATTCCAGACAAACCTCTGGGTTCTTAATTAATTTTTAAGGTAAAAAGGACAAAAGACGTTTTATAATTTTTAAAAAATTTTGCATAAAAAATTGGACTTTTTAGAATAATTAAAGACCTTCCTTGTGGATTTTGAAAAAAAAATTAAAGACGTTCCTTGCGATTTTGAAAAAATACAAGGCCTGTTCAGATAAAAATCCGGGATTTTCTCAGAGTATTTTTTATAAAATAGTGGACATAATTGGTTATATTTTTTATTTAACTTACTATTAGTGCCCAAGAAATGTGCAATTTCTAAAACTATTTTTCAAGGACTTCCTGGCTAAAAATCGTAATTTTTTCAAAAATATTCTTCAACGACTAACTGCAATAATCATAGATTTTTAAAACATTTTTCCCAAAGGCTTCTTGGATAATTAGAAAAAATATTTATACGTGGATTTTTAACCCTTCACGGCTAATGAATTTTAGAAAAAAAGTTGTGGATGTTGCAAAATTAACTTTTTGGGTCTTTTTGTACAAAATCGAGTTTTTATAAACATTTTTATAGACCTTCTTGATTGTCGTGTATGTGTGTTTAATATTGTTGTTGCAAAATGGTCAGGGTTAATCCACTTATTGTTGTTTTTATAAAAAAAAAGCTTTTTTATTAGTGGAGCTCCCCATAAATAAAAATCGTAATTTTTTTTTATAATATTTATAAGACCTTCCTGCATAAACTCGATTGTATGAAGCATTTATTAGAAAGCCTTACCTTACTATGGTTTGTTTTCAATAATTTTCAATAATTTTGTATAAAATATTTTTTTGTACTTTTTGGCCAGAAATTTTTTATTTCTATATTTTTAAAGGTTTTTCGGTAGTTTTGAAGAGTGAAAATCGAAAAATTATTATGATAGTAGTTGTTAATCAAAATGTTAAACTTTTATGGGAGATACGAGAAGGTGTAGGACGATAAATTCCATATTCACATCAGATATCTGACTGAGACAGATTCAGATATACCTAGTTTGAAAAGAATCGTTGACCTATTTCTCAAGTTATAAGAGATATATGGTTTGAATATTGTTACCCTTTGTGGGGGAGGTGCTAGGAGGGGTAAAAATATTGGGATGTGTGAAATTTAAATGCTCATTTCGCACTCCATGAGACTTATTATTATTCAAAATGTTGACCCGTTGGGGGTAGGTACTAGAATTAGTCGTTCAATATATCCCATATCAACATCAGATCTTGCGTTATTAAAAATATTGCAATGTGCCGTGTTTAAAAGAAGCCGGATGCTTATTTGGCGTTTTGAGAGCTTCATGGTTATTCAAAGTTTTCACCCGTTGTGGGGGAGGAACCAGAAGCAGTGGTCCGTTATATCGGTTCTTTTTAAGACCATCGGACTCATATTTCACATTTTATAACACTTATAATTGTTCCTACTTTTGGGGAGGAAACAGATTGAGTGAGCCGATGCATCGCACATTCACCCCAGATCTTGTGTAAGACAAAATATTCCGATTTGTGAAATTTTAAAATAATTGGATGATTAATTTACGTTTTATACGAGATATAAGTATTCAAAATGTTGACCTGTTGTGGGGGAGGTATCGAAAGGAGTGATCCGACCGATAAATGCGATAAAAATATGACAAAAATCGAAAAAAATTTTCTTATATTTTATTGTTTTCTGGCAAGAGACCATTCCGAATTGATGAGAATTATGAAAATCGGCCCAGTGGTTTTTTTTACCCATTTTGCTATATATCGGATTTCTTGGCTATGAGCATCACTGTAATGGTCAGAAGTTATATTTTAATGTATTTGTGATTTGGCTGGGATTAAAAATATTCGAGGTTTAGTGGAAAAGTTCTTACATAAAAGTCCTAAACTCTAACTCCATGTAAATTTCCGCGTCGATTGGTTCATAATTGTGGCCTATAGAGCAACTGCAAAATCAGGAAAATTTTCTGTTTTTGGTCCATTTCAACCCCTGAATATCGCGCGATCATCTCCAAAAACAATAATGTTCTCTTCTAACCCTAACCCCACTCCCATTTTCAATATCGTGAGGATCGGTTTATAATTGCGACCTGTAGCTTGTTTACAAATAACATGGACAGACGGACATACATAGCTAGATCGACTCAGCTCGGCGAGATAGGAAGATCCATATATACTTTCCTATGTGGGAAACCAATATTTCGAGGTCCAATCAAACTTGTAATACCCCAACACATAGTGTTGTAGGGTATAAAAACACAAATCGTGTTTTTTTTTTGTTTTTGAATATTTTTGTTTTTAAAAACCTTTTAATTAGCTTTTTGTGGATAATAACCTTGGATTTGAAATATTTTATAAAAATGACAAGATTTATGTATTTTTAAAAATAATTTAAAGGCTTTTATTTTAGGAATATTTCAAGAAATTCTTCCCGGGCAAGAGTCTTGAATTTTTTTAAGAATATATTTAAAATTTCTTCGTTAAAATCGTGAAAAGGATTGTGCATATATATGAAGTTATATTCCTGGGTCTAGTCGTTCTTATGAAATTTCCATTCTAGGCAGGACTCGTTATATCGTAAAAGGCTAAAAGTGGGTAAGTCCAATACCTGAAATGAAGCGGGATTTTCAATGGCATTGAGTAAAACTATGTTGTTGCTATGCTATCGAAAACTACTTCAATACACATGCTACTTCACACTCACAATCAACGCAATCAATTTGCGTTTCTATCAACCAACTTCCACATATATTGGCATTCAGCTTTTCTAATTGCAAATTGAACAAAAACCCCCTAAAATACAACTGATTGAATTGTTAACTAAAAATTGTTATGGTTGATTTTGTAGATTTTTTTTGCAATTTATGATGTTTTTTTCCGTTCAGGGTCATAAAAATTATTTTAAATATGCAATAATCCCACTTCGAATTTATATAACAAAATTTGCTTGTTCAGCATTGATGGCTTAGGGGGCATGCTTGTACGTGTAAATTGAATAAACTTTTACAGTTGCATAATTGTTTCGAAATGTGGCATTATTGGTTGTTCAATTGATTATAAATTGAAACAGTGGATAATTAGAGAGAGTTATCTAAATCGCAACAATGTGTTTGGGGAATTTGAAAAAATTTGTATTAAGTGATGGTTGAACACAATAATTTTTGAGGTTATAAGAATAAAAGTAGGTAATTGTTTCCTTATTTTCAAAATTTGAAATTTTTAATGATTAGAATTAGTGAGAGTGCTTCAACGAGGACGACATATTTATTTCAACAGTAACGTGAAAGATGATGATTTCAGCACATACATTAGTTATAACCTGCAACCGTATCCATTGTATTAATGGTAACAAAAAATTGGTAACAGCAAGACCACAAGAACATGTGGCGATAGCTATGAGAACAACATTAACCAACCACCCCAGTATTCGAAGCTGCGTAATGGACAATTCAGCTCTCAGCAGTATGTCTTTTGCCGTACAAGGCAAATAATTCTCATGCACTTGCTAATGCCGGTCACTATAGTTTTCGGTCTGGGTGACGATGAGACGGGCTTGCTACTGTAAGGGCTCAACAAAATGCAGTTAGTGATGTTCGGAATCATTTTCTGCCCTCCGACTAACAGAATCGTTAGCTGGAAAAAGCTTTTTTCAGGACTAACTCTCTTTAACTTGAGTGGATATTTAGACAGGAGATTCGTATCGCTTTTCCGCAGGAGCTTCAGCAAAATGTTCTCCGAGAGCCTCGGCTCGTTGTTCCACAGGAGTTTCCGGTCGCTGTTTCGCAGATGCCCCGGCTTGCCCTTCTGCAGGAGTTTCGATTTGGTTTTTCGTAGGAGCTTTGTTGCTTCACACTAGCTTCTGATAGTTCTTTCTCGCGAGCTTGGTCTCCTTGTACGAAATCATAGCTCAAACATTGGTGGTGGATTAGAGGTGGTCACAAACCGTAGTGCTAGCTAGAATAGCCATTGTAGGCGAACCAAATAGCTAAACCCAAAGCCGAACGAGGCCCGATCCATCTGCGAAGGCATTGACATCGGCTCCCGAGTATATCCAAACCGAAACAAACTAACGAAACCCAATCCATCTTCGAAGTTCAGGTCTTCGTCTTCAGCGACAATTATACCACGAGTCTCCTAAGATCTGGACTTCAACATTCCTACCACCCCGATTATCCGCCACTCGTCAGCCCGATAAACAAACACTGAGGTTTCCGATTACCTTAAAATCGTCTACTTCTCGAACTCAGACGACACCTGAACACAATCATCGTAAATGCCGATTACCGTGCGACTTGTCGAAAACCGATAACCATAAGTTCCCGATTACTTTCAAATCGTCAACATCCCGAACGCCGATATCACACAAACATAAACATCGTAATCCATTATCTCCTGCGCCATTCAACATCTGGCGACAATCCAAAAACTCACGACTACCTTTAAATCGCCAACATCCCGAATGACAGTGTCGCCCGAACACAAATATCGTAATTACGGATCATCGTCACTTGTCAACTTCCGACGGTCACCTACGATTACATGATCACCTTCGAATCGTCATTTCACATCAACCACACGAGTACTAATTGTGAACAACTCAACATCGCTATATCATAGTTCGATCGATTGTCCATGAGTCGTTTACCCTCTTGCCTATGAGAAATCGTAAAATTCGAATTTCCGATCACCAATTGGACAAGTCTAATTTGAATTCCAGAGCACCTCCGAAGTCATATATTTCACATTCACCTCATCGTATTTTTATACCCAAATGCAACAGAGGTATATATCATTTGATACGGCCAAAACGTGCCCCATTAAAATAACTGTCTCTTTGGGCCAAATTTTTATCAGGACATTTAGAGTCGATCTAAGGGAATCCGTCCGTCCGTCTGACTGGTACGCACGATAACTTGGAGACGGACAATATCGGTCCACTCCTTCTGGTACCTCCCACACAAAAGGTCAAATTTTTCCAAGAAAATAATTTACCTCTAAAAAAAAGAAGATCTGGTGTAAAGTTGGGATATATCGGTCTACTCCTTCTGGTACCTCCCGCACAACGGATCAGAATTAAAAATTGCCATGAAACTCGAAAAACGTGAAATTAGCATCAGATACCTTTCAAACTCGATTTAAATATAGAATATATCGGTCCACTCCTTCTGGTACCTTCCCCAAAAAGGGGTCAGAATTGTAAATAACAATACACTCCAAAAAGCAAAATAAGTCTCTTCAAATTCCACATATTCCAATATTTCTTCAAATTTCACAAATTCCAATATTTTCCAAATGAATGATACAAATCGGCCCACCCCTACTGGTACCTCCTCAACAAAGAGTCATATTCTCCGTGTAAAATGGTTTTTCGTCCTTCTTTTAGAAAAATAGATACTTCGAAGGGTCCCTGCATCCCTTCTGCGTACGTCCCTGTAAAGTCCTGTATACATAACTCATTATCTGAGAGAGGCTATTTTATTTAGTAAAAAACCAAGCTAGTAGATAATTCATAAATCTTAAGACAAACTATTTAAATGCCGTCCAGATTTTTTTTTCGAACCACCAAAAGCACCAATAACAATTTGTAATGGAAATACATTTCCTCTTACATTGTGGATGTTATCGTTACCAGGAAATTTAAATTGAAATAACTTCAAACGGAAATTGTTTCAAAATACTAGTTGACAATTATTGTTCAATGAGTGAATGCACAATATTTAAACAGAAGACAATGCGGATTTTAATTAAATCCATTGGAAAATAAATATCATGAACATACAATCGGTCATGACCAATATCCAACATATATATCGACACAATGTATATTTTCATTTTCTGTTCATTCCAATTGAACATGGTAGATTTAATTTATTGATGTAATATTGTACTCACTTGAGATAGATAAATTTCAATGCCAATGAAATGGTTCTTACCTGTAAAAGAAATTAAAGAAAAAATACTGAATTAATAGATTGACACAGAATACTCTGAGGAGTATAATTTGTATTGTAATTTTTATTTTAATAGGTAGAGATTTTTAATTTCAATATTACATAAAAATTCTGTAAATATCAATTATATGGATCTGATATAGATAAGACATTATAGTTAGATAAACCTTACATGACTTGTTTGTCCAGAAAAAAAAAAATGATCTGTACTTATATTATATTTATATGGGAAGACATTTTTATACCTTCAGTCATATGGCTTCAGAGGGTATACAGGGTGAGATGAACAAAATGTAACCAACTTCAGACTGCTGTCATTTCTAAGCCACTCGCCCGACAGCTGTTAAAAATAGTCCAGTGACAGCTCATTATATTGTTTACAAGCGTACAAAACCATTTTGGTGAGAATTTACCAGAAAAAATTTTATTCGTGATGGAATTCAAGCGTAGGCTGGAAAACCATAAGTGGCTATCGTTTGAGCACTCTAGCATTTAAATGAGAATAAATTTTTGTGTCTCGTACCATCGCTCGTTACCGTGATACTGGTAGCGTAGCCCGACATCAAGGAAGTGGGCGGAACAAAGTAAAGAAGCGACGTGATCGAAACCCGTGTCGCAGTGGCCGAAAAATGGCTCGTGAGCTGAACATATCGCAATATTCCATACGGTAAATATTAAAAAATGAGCTCTAGGTAAAGCCATTGAAATTCCAAAAAGTGCAAGAACTTACACCGCAACAGAAAAAAATAGTCTCAAAAGAGCTAAAGAGCTGCTTCGCTTGGCCGAAAGTGGTGAACTACCGAATATGTTTTTTTCCGATGTGAAAACATTCGTTGTCCAGCAGTTTGTAAACAAACAACATGATGGTGTTCACTTGCCAAAGAGGTCAGCTGAAAATGTGCACCTTCGGTTGGCCACCAGAACTCAAGCGCCGGCCATGGTGATGGTGAGGGCCGCCATAACAGCCGATGGTCGCTCTTCGCTCGTTTTAATCGACCGTGGCATAAGAATAAATGCCGAATATTAGTGCGAAAATATTCTGGAGGGTATATTAAAGCCTTGGGAACGCAAACATTTTGGCCGCAGACCTTGGACATTACAACAAGACTCAGCACCATCGCACTCAGCACGCGCCACCCAAGAATGGTTACAAAATGAGTTCCCCCGCTTCATTTCCAGTGCACAATGGCCACCAAAATCTCCGGATACCAATCCGTTGGACTATTGTGTCTGGAGTATTTTGGAAAGCAAGGTTGGCACTAAAAAATATCAAAGTGTCGATTACCTCAAGCAAGCGCTTCGCCGGGAATGGTCCGGAATACCGCAGAACAACATTCGGGCAGCGTGTGACGGTTTCATTGGCCGTTTGAAGGCCATAATTCGTACCAAAGGTGACCAATTCGAACAAATCTAAACTTATTCTAAAATTTGATGCTATTTCCGACATTTTTTCCTTCATTCAATAACATTTAAAAATTATGCCGTTTGACTTTGTTGCAGTCTTTTATCTCGCTCTTGTATATTTTGCTATATTACCGATGTCTTGGCTACCAGCATTAATATAATGGTCAGAAGTGACCTCGTTGTGTGTTTCTGCTTTTGCCGGGATTAAAAATATTAGCGTTTTAATGGCAATTTTCGTATAAATGTTCGTTGATAACCATCCAAATCTGTCCAGTTCTAACCTCTTACTCTATGCAAAATTGTTCGTCGATTGGTCTATAATTGTGGCCTGTAGAGCAACTGCAAAATCAAGATGTTGTATGTTTTTGGTCCATTTCAACCCCTAATTATTTTACGATGCTTACCCTAACCCCACTCAATTTTCAATATCGTAAGGATCGGGTCATAATTGCGACCTGGAGCGTGATAACAAATTAACATGGACAGACGGACGGACATACAAAGCGATTGATTGGGTATAAAACAATAAGTCTTATATATCGAGAAAATCTTAAAAATATTTTTTAATAGACTCCTCGAATTTAGCCTTTTTACATTTTATTTTCATTCACAGAAATACGTATGTCCATCGTGGCGTATGAGTGTTGCCTTGTGCCACTGTCCACCACGAAATATTCAGCATACGTCACCTGCGACACGATTGGCATCATTTCAATGCGTTGACAACAGTGTTAACCTTCCGTTGAGAAAAAAGCAGAAGAAAAACAAACACCTCAAAATATTTCAAACCACTCAACACTTTATCATTTCACGCTCCATTTCTTACGCCAAAAAAAATGTTTAGATATGAAATTAAAGAAAAATAAAAACAATTTAATTTTCAATTAAAATCAAAACAAAAGCGTGCTCAAGAAAAAAATTTGAATATTGAATAAACTAAATGCTGAAAGATATTAAAATGTCACAAAAAGGATGCCAGTGGCGTAGTTTTACACTTAAATTCCTATTTTCGGAATTTGTACAAACATTCTCTAGAATCAGAAATAGGTCAACTACGCCTATGGCTGCTTAGGAGAATGTAAAAAAATGTGGCAAAATGTGTTCTTTAAAAATCTTTACAAAACAAATATTTTTCTTTTTCGTTAAAATGATTTATGTGAATTGATTAGAACAGCATGACACTTGCAATTAATCATTTAAAGAGATCTTTCACGTTTTGCTGCACATCAATGCTCGGCAAGCATTTTGAAATGTAGAACATGGCTACAAATTGGCAATATTATTATCAGCTTTTATTTTTGGTCACATTTTTCAATGAATGAATGAACGAAATTTTTCATGATATATATCAACTATTACTGAATATGTGAACGAGAATAATCATGGAAAATACAAGTGCACTGCTTCTTCCAAAAGAACCAGCTGTAAATAATAGCTCTCGTAAAACCTAATTTTTGTACTAACACTATACGGGGCAAAGTACGGATATATCGGTTCAATCGCTCCATAAACTAAACTTGCAGCTACCTCGGAAAAAGCTCTAAATGTTGTGGGTTTTATGTTTACGAAGAAAAAAAGATAGTAAATGTAAAAAACTTCAAATAGGGATTTGTCCTTATTAAGGGACTATACCAAAATGTGGACGCACATGGCTCATTTTTTGCAACCAATGATTCTTGAAATAATCCAAACCTCTCCATAAAGCTCTGTATTTAACGGTTTCCGTCCGTCTGTCTGTCTGGCTGTTGCGTACAATAACTCTCAAAAGGAGTATCAGATTTGGTCTAAACTTGGTACATCATAATATTATTATAAAACTTAGATCGAGTTCGGAGATGTGTAGTATTTATGCACTCCTTCTTGTAGCTCCACCAAAAAAGTTGGAATTTTTCAAAGAAAATATATTGCTGCACAGAAAGAGAAAGTATGATCCGATTTTGCTCCAACTATGGGAGTCAGGTGCGAAAATGGAGAATATCGGGCCACTCCATCAAGCTCCTCCCTCAACTTTTTTTGAATAATTATAACTCTTATAGAATGCAATATAAGAGACCAATTATCTTCAAATTACACACATTACGATATTTTTATTAACCAAAGGTCGGGTGAGAAGGTGGAATATATCGATCCACTCCTTCTGGTAAACACTTTGAACGCCCATGAAGTTCACAAAACGCGAAATAAACATCCGATTCCATTCAGACTTGACACATCTCAATATTTCTATAAACTTAAGATCTGTTATAAATATGAAAGAGACCATTACTTCTGGTACCTCTCCCACAAAGGATCAAAGTCTTGAATAACCAAAACGATGAAAAAACCGAAATAAGAATCCGGTTCACTTCATATTTCACACATTCCATTAGTTCTAATAACACAAGATACGCTGTCAAGATGGGATATATATGTCCACACCTTCTGGTACCTCCCCCGATAAGGGTTCAGTTTTTTTGCTAAAACAAGATCTGTTTTGAAGATGATTTACATCTGTGAATCCTTTCTAGTACCTCACCCACAAAGGGTCACAATTTTCAATACATTTATTTGTCACAACTGGCGAAAAAAGTCAGTGATTCTTTATAACTTGCAGTATCTAAATATTTTTTTTTCAACCGGTAACCTGAGATGAATATAAAATTTATGGTTTCGCTTAAAATTAGATATAAATGTCCGACTTCCTTGTAATTTTGCCCATACCAATATTTTTATCCGTATATCCTATATCTGCTACCTCACGCACATTTTAACATTTTCTAAAAATTATCACATATGTCATATAAAGTGAATAAGAATATGTATATCATATTTATTTAGGCCTGAAATGAAATTTACAATATTGGTCCATTCCCTGGGAACCTACTCCATAAAGCGTCAACAATTTGCATAATCATAACAGAAGTAAAAATATATTTAAATAATCGAACATTGGCTAAGGGTAAATATCTATAGACAAAACCGACTGATTCTTTTTGACTTGTTTTTAATACTTTTCGTGTCCTTTTAGTACGAATTACCTAAGACACAGCATTATCACATTGCTACGCACCAATACTGTCCTTTTGGCAAAATTTCAGAATTCTATCTCCGCTTCGTCGGCTTAGTCAGTCAGCTAGCTATTTCATTACTCTTTTATATGCATGGATAAAAGAAACTGTTTGAGGATCTAATATCTACAGAAGTCCTGTAAAAAATATTCTGTCTTCGCAAAACCTATTAAGGGTTTTCATTTCTAAAGTGTACCTACCGAATGTAATTAGTATATAGGAAACCATTAACCCGTAAAGAAGCTCTTGTCTATACGCAGCACATCGTTAACAGCCCTCCTATTGATAGAAAATTGTTTACGGGTCAGAAGTCCTATCTAAGCTCATCTTAAATGACTTCTAGAAACCCAATACCCTTTGAATGTGTTCTATAGAAGTTATTTTATGCAGAGAAGATCTTTTATAGGTATGTTTGGTAGAGTAGACCAGTCAAAAATATCCCAGACTTCTGCGTAGAGGACCTTTAAAGATATCTTAGACAACTGTCTAGAAGATTTTCTATGTTGAATACCTATCAACATTATGTCTATCAACATTCTGTGGAATTTTCATAAAAGATATTTACAGAAGTATTCTGTCTACAGTAGTCCTTTAAAATCACTTTGAATACAGGAGAAGCCTCGTAAAGGATCTTCTGTACATATAAGTCCTGAAAATGGTCAACTGTTTATAAATTAAAAGCTATTTAGAAGGTCTATCCACTTCTGTCTAGAAGATCTTCTAAATAACTTTTAATCTATAGACAGATGGCCATTCACAATACTTTTATGAGTAATCAATCGTCAAGGTGCCTTTTCCTCTACATAGGGCCTATATATAGAGTGCCTTTTGTCTTCCAAAAAGAAACGAATTTGCACTACGTAATATTAACAAATAATGTTTCCGTCCACCATTCTATGGAGGATATATTTGCTTTGTCATTCCGTTTGTAATCATCGAAATATTCATAATAGACTCTACAAAGTATCTGTATTCTGGATTAGCGTAAAATTCTAAAACGATCTAGCGATGTCCTTCTGTCTGTCTGTCCGTCTGTTGTAATCACGAACGAACAGAGATAGAAAGCTAAAATTTTGCATACATGCATAGTTTACCAATAGGCAGGTTAAGTTCGTAAATGGGCTATTTCGGTCCACATTTTCGTATACCTCCCGATACCTCCCGATATTCGGTATTTTCATGATTTTAGCGACATTATTTACCGGAAAAATTTCAAATTTCGAATTTGAAGTTCGTAATGGGTACTACAGCCTACGATAAAAAAAAATGTTGTATGCAGGTCCAAGTCTTCGTATAGTCCCCATATAAAGACTTTCATTTAAGTAGTCTTCGGAATGTTTTTTGAAAATTTTCAAGTTCCTTCCAAATGGTAAAGGGTTCGGTCAGGCTGATCTTAACTGCTTTTTTACTTGTTAATATTAATCTCTAAATCCATTTATTTGTAATAATTTATTTCGAATAATCCAATATTGGTTTTATTCATTCATAAATTATGACATTCGCGTGTGCCAGCAAAATATATCTCTTGCTTCACATTTATAGCCAATAACGGCTAACGAACAATACATTGCGAAAATTGGATGCTAAAAGCTTTGGGAAAAATTTACATTCGAAAAAATGGACATCATATTAAGAAACATGTTCATTGTTGTATCTAAAAATTAGTAGCCAATTAAATACAGATTTGAATGGCACCATATGTTACACATACACACATATTTATGATGAGCTAATTTCACACAACGGCACATTAAGAAAAATAAAAACACATTCCGAACATTTAAAATAACATTAAAATTAGTCTTTAGAAAATATGTTTGCAAAATTTGTTCGGTACTCATGCGGTTTGTAATTTTTCATTTGTGACTTTTTGTTCAGAAGTGGAACACACAATTACATAAATGTATATAACATACACATAGCCATAGAGGCCTCTATTCATCTGCTGCAATTTCTTCTTTGTAATGATTTGAATATTAATGCCCTGGCATGAAAATAAATTGAGTCTTGTCCATCTGTCACTGGTTTTAATAAGTCGCCACTCATCACAATTTTGCTGTTTTTTTTTTTTTTTTTTGCTCGGGAGGGATCTTGACATGCTGACATTGTTGGCCTCTCATATTTTTGTTGATGACCACTTAACTGTGAGTGGTGTCACTGGTTTGTCTATCTGCCACCATTCGAGATTTCTTTTTTGGTATTCTCATTTCTTTGGCCTGAGAATGTGTAAATGTTTGTCGTTTTCTTGCGTATGGTGATGGCAGTATTCTGCGTTTGGCTGACCAGCTTGCTGCGTCTGACACTGTCATAAATTTTTAGTGTCACTCAACATAAGCCAAATTTCGTTGATGTATTTTTTTTTTTTTTTTGTCTCATTCTCATTTTGTTTTTTGTGATTGGAGGATGACAACATTATCCGGTTGCTGACATAGATATTTTTTTGTTGTGTGACAGCATCAGAGGAGATTATAAAAGGTCCTGCCAAGAAAGGGCAGTTATTTTAAACGGAATTAGCAAATGTTAATATAATGAGATTTGGGAAATATGTAGAAGAGATTTGGGGAGAAGAGGATGATTTAAATGACCTTTCACATTCTATGTATAAAAGACCTTATAAGGATAAAATAGTAATTACAGCTTTTATATAGTAAGTACCTTTTAAGGATATTCTATAGGCATTGCAGATTTTCTATAGAGGAAACGCATTTTAAGGGTCTTCAATAGATAAAATATATTTAACCAAGCTAAAAAGTATCTTTCTGTCAGATGTATATAATTTTGACCCTTTGTGGGTGAGATACCAGAAGGGGTTCGCACATATATATCATCTTCACATGAGATCTTGTGTTAGCAAAAATGTTTGTATGTGTGAAATTTGAAGAGAGTTGGATGCTTATTTCGCTTTTTTTGAGCATATGGTTTTTTAAAATATTGAAGCCTATGTGGGAAGAAATGGTCCGATCTCTACCATCATTACAACAGATCTTTTCTTGACGGAAATAGTAAGATGTACTAAATCTGAATAAAATCGAATGCTAATTCCGCGTTTAATGAGCTTCTTGGATATTCAACATTCTCAGAATTTGTGTGGGAGATACCAGAAGGAGTGGACTGATATATCCCATCTTCACAGCAGATCTTGTGTTAGCAGAGATAATGGGATATGTGAAATATGAAGAGATCCGGATGCTTACTTTAGATTTATCTTTGATCCTTTGTAGAGGAGGTACCAGAATAAATGGTCCAATCTCTACCGTTTTTATAACAAATCCTGTGTTGATGGAAATATTAAGATGTGTCAAATCTAAATGGAATCGGATTTTAATATCGCGTTTTATGAGCTTATGATTTTCAAAATTTCGACCTTTCGTGTGGGAGGTACCAGAAGGAGTGGACCGATATATTCCGTCTTAACACCAGATCATTGGTTTATAAAAATATTGGGATGTGTGTAATTAGAAGGAAATCGGACTCATACATCACATTCACATAAGAGTTATGATTTATCGAAATGTTGAGGCTTTGTGTGGAGATACTTAATGGAATGGACCGATATTTTCCGCACCTGACCTAGCACTGTTTCAAATATTAGGATTTGCAAAGTTGGAGCAAAATCGGATTGTCCTTTCTCTTTCTGTGCAGTAAATTATTTTCTTTGAAAACGTTGACATTTTTGGAGGAGGTTCCAGAAGAAGTGCACGGATATTGCCCATCTCCGAACTCTATCTATGTTTGATAAAAATATTACGACGTATCAAGGTTGGACCAAATCGGATACTCCCTTCGAGAGTTATCGAACCACCAGCCAGACAGACAGGACACCGCTAGATCGACTCCAAATGTCCTGAAACGGATTTGGTCCAAAGAGATCTAGGTTCTAAAACCGTTTCTTCGACTAGGCACATTTTGACCGTATCAAATGATATATACCCTCTGTAGCCATATGGCTGAGGGTATACAAATATCTAATCGACAGAACTCCTATTGTAGGTCTTCTAAATCAGACCCTCTTCAGGCGTTCCTTAAGTAGAGGTCTTCCACATGTCTTATGTGGAGATAGGGGCACCACCGATGTTCTACAGAGAGATAGTCTTGCACAGGTAAACTGTCTTCTGAGGGCCGCCTGCTGCTCCTTCTTATTTAGAGGTCCCCACACAAGTTGTCTCTGGCTGGACGTTTCTGGCACGTTTTGGCCGTATCAAATGATATATACCCTCTCTAGCCATGTGGCTGAGGGTATAAAAATAACCTACAGTCGGAAGACCTTTTAAAGGTCTTCTATAGACAGGAAGCCTATTAAAGGTATTCTATAAACAGAAAACCTGTTAAAGGTGTTCTAGAGATAGAAGACTTCAAAGCTGATTTTTCAGAAGGTTTTCGATAGAGAGACTTTTTATAGGTCTCCCATACACAAAAAGACCTATTCAAGATTGTCTTTCTACAGAAAATTTGTTAAAAGTCTTCTTAAGACAAAAAATCTGTTAAAAGTCTACTATTGACAGAAGGGTTTTGAACGAAATTCTATATACAGAGAGCGTTTAATTCGCCCTTTAAAGATCTTCAATGAACCGAAGACGGACGATTTTTATAAGTTTTATATATACCGATGACCCTTAAAGCCTTCCATAGACAATTTATAAGTCTTCTATATCCGACAAGAACACCGCCTCTATAGAAGAGATGAAGGACGAGCTAAAGGAGGTCCATAGACGAGCTGAGGGGAGTCCATAGACGAGCTGAGGGGAGTCCATAGACGAGCTGAGGGGAGTCCATAGACGAGCTGAGGGGAGTCCATAGACGAGCTGAGGGGAGTCCATAGACGAGCTGAGGGGAGTCCATAGACGAGCTGAGGGGAGTCCATAGACGAGCTGAGGGGAGTCCATAGACGAGCTGAGGGGAGTCCATAGACGAGCTGAGGGGAGTCCATAGACGAGCTGAGGGGAGTCCAAAGACGAGCTGAGGGGAGTCCATAGACGAGCTGAGGGGAGTCCATGGACGAGCTAAAGGGACGTTCACAGACGAGCTGAAGGGAGTACACAGACGATGCTAAAGGCTGTCTCTCTTTATAGACTAGCTGAAGGCACTCTTTCTCTATATACGAGCTGAGGGCACTCTCTCTCTCTCTATATATATAGACGAGCTGAAGGCCGTATCTCTATAGACGAGCTGAAGGGACGTCCATAGAGGAGCTGAAGAAACTCCATAGACGAGCTGAAAGTACTCTTTCTCTATAGACGAGCTCAAGACCGTCTCTCTATAGACAAGGTGAAGGCCGTCCCCATAGACGGTGTGAAGGTCGTTTCTATAGAGACGAAAAGACTCATTATGGACCAACTGATGGTATTGGAAAAAAAAATGCGAATTTAAATTAATTACTTCATATCTCTTCTTGTTCAATATTCCTACTTTTCACAAGCCGCTCACTAATTGCGAAATCAAATTATAGAATCCTTCTCCATACTCCTTTCTTAACCCATATTTTCAACCATAAATACCATCTTTATGGTATAGTTAGGAGTCATCAACAATCATCATCATCATCGTCGTCGTTTGTTCACCACTTGGCGTATGATTGACATGTTCCCTTCACTGAGGCTTTGGCATATAAATTATACGCCCCCAGAGCCGTGCCAGCAATCATCGTCGTTGTCAACTGTCTACGAATATCAAATTAAGATTATCCAGACAAATTTACCATTCAAATTAGTGTTTAAAATAAAGACAACAACAACAAACAACATCAACAACAACGACACAAAGTCATTGACAAAAGATGTCGTCAATCAAACGATTGGTAATTAATCATTTCCATGGAGAAGTCCGACAAGTTGGGACGCCAAAAAATAAACAGAGGCATAAAGATATGGAAATTGGTTAGAAATTGGGCAGAAAACCAAATAATTTTTTGGGAATTTTTAATGGTGTATAAAAAAATGTAAATTATTGTAGATAAGAAATACAGAAACTCGAAATGGAAAAGATTAAAAAAAGGTCACATCAAGGGCATTTAAGCGATAAAAAGAGGAAAGCAATTAAAGGCGGCCAGATCGAAGTACTCGTATTTATTAATGAATTTATAGTATTTATAGAAGATTTTGAGAAACTGAGAGAAGTCTTAAAGGCGACCTGAAGAGAGTTTATGAAGAAGGCCTGCAAGAAGTCATTACAGGCGTCGTGAAGGGGGTGCTTTAAGGCCACCTGATGGGAGCAATTATAGGCAATTTAAAAGGAATCCTTATAGGCGACTTGAAGGGAGTTCTTAAAGCCACTTCAAGTAAGTACTTAAAGCGACCTAAAAACCATTCTTAAAGATGACCTGTAAGGGAAGTTATAGGTAATCTAAAAAGGTAATCTTAAGGGAATCCTTAAAGGCGACTTGAAGGGAGTCCTTAAAGGGATCTAAAAAGCATCCTTAAAGGCAATCTGTAGAGAACTTTATAAGCGACCTAAAGTGAGTATTCATAGGACAACTGAAGGCAATCTGAAGGCTGACCCAATAGGCAACCTGAAACGTGTTATCATACGCTCCTGAAGGGAGGAAATCCTATCAGGAGTTGTAAAGGAAGTCCTTATTAGTGCCCGACAAGCCAATGGCTGTCTCAATAGACCAGCCAATGACTGTCTTAATAGACGAGCCAATGGCTGTCTTAATAGTCGAATCAATGGCTGTCTCAATACACAAGCCAATGGCTGTGTTTATAGGCAAG